>NC_057740.1:42825482-42855650 GCF_004010195.1 Chiloscyllium plagiosum
AGGTAGAACCGGCAGTGCGGGGTTCCTGGACTATGAGGTTGGAAGCTGTGGGTGGGAGATCTCCTGAGGTGATGAGGTTGTGTATGGTCTGGGAGATGATGGTTTGGTGATGGGGGGTGGGGTCATGGTCAAGGGGGCGGTAGGAAGAGGTGTCCTCGAGTTGGTGTTTGGCTTCAGCGATGTAGAGGTCAGTGTGCCAGACTACCACTGCGCCCCCTTTGTCTGCTGGCTTGATGGTGAGGTCAGGATTGGAGCAGGGGGATTGGAGGGCTGCGCGTTGTGAGGGTGAGAGGTTGGAGTGGGGGAGGGGGGTCGACAGGTTGAGGCGGTTAATGTCCCGGCGGCAGTTGTGAATGAAGAGGTCGAGGGCAGGTAATAGGCCAGCGCGGGGTGTCCAGGTGGATGCAGTGTGTTGGAGGTGGGCGAAGGGGTCCTCGGAAGGTGGGCGGGAGTCCTGATTGTGAAAGTAAGCTCGGAGGCGGAGGCGACGGAAGAATTGTTCGATGTCACGGTGTGTATTAAATTCATTGATGCATGGACGGAGAGGGATGAAGATGAGTCCTTTGCTGAGGACTGATCGTTCATCCTCAGTGAGGGGGAGGTCCTTTATTCCTGATGAAGGGCTTTTGCCCGAAACGTAGATTTTGCCTGTCCTCTGATGCTGCCTGAATTGCTGTGCTCTTCCAGCACCACTGATCCAGAATGCCTCCTCATCTACCCCATCCAGCCCTCAAAACCATGTAAATATAGTCTTATACAAGAGATGCCTTCAGTTTGTTTGGATCGAGTCAAACTCCAGATCGAGTCAAACTTCTGTAGCACACCACGCTACAGAATCAAACTGCAGTTGTGACTATTACATAAAAGATTTTTGTTATGAATAAAGTATATTTTTAAAATTAAAAGACAGCCTGGGCATGTACGTTGATAGATCTTTGAAACTGGAAAGAAGGTTGAGAAGGCTGTTAAAACAAACTCACTGAACCCTTGGCTTTATTAATAAGAGGAGTAAAGTACAAAGGGCAGCAAGTTGTGCTAAACCTTTGTAACACACAGGTGTTGGGCTTCAGCTGGAATAGTGTGGACAATTCAGGATCCCACATTCTTAAAAAACGAATGCCAAGGCTCCAGGAAGGTGGGGTGGCGATTTACAATAGTTCAGAGACAAGCGACTTCAGTGGTGACTGGAGAAACTAGGATGGCTCCCAGAGCAATGAGGATAAGAAGATTTAAATCAAGACACTCAAAATTAAGAGGAATTTCAATTGAGTGAACATGGATGAGGTGTTCCAGTAGGAGAGTAAAATGCAGCAGGCACAGGACTAACTCCCTTCAGTTATGGCAAAGGTTAAAATTCCATCCTTATAACAAATTATCCAAAGTCTTGCCCTCATCATCCATACCACTCAATTGTAATAGCTAATGACAGAACCAGAGGACTTTCTTTCTGCAGTGAATGCTACAATTTTCAAAGAAGGTGGAAATATTTTCAATAATATTTTTGAAAGAGGAGTTGGATAGATATACCCGAGGAGAGATCGCGTACAAGAAAAGTGCAATGCAGTGTTACTAACTCAGCAGCTTGAGCAAAGAGCTAGCACAGGCCTGATGGAATGAATGGCCTTCTTCTGTGATTATCAATTGTATCATTTCGTCACATTGTCACTTACTGATTGTGACTCTCCACACTGTACGCAATTGGCTGCGAATTATACTCATTAGTATTCATTGTATTGATGCCATTGGCTGGTTTATCAAAGTATTGAACTGTATCGATTTCATCATGATCCCCTTCAGGAACAGTCTTCACCTGAAAGACCAGAAAGATGCAAGGAATGAGTGACATGGGAAAGCATTTTACCACAGACTGATTCCTCATGATGGCGCCTTTAGAATTGACCCACCGTAGGTTTGGTCGAGGGGAGTGGGGAAGAGGATTGTGAGAGAGTGCGGGCTAGTTACGGAGGGAGACCACCAGGGATAGCAAGTTTAGACTGGGTGGGTTGTGAAGAACAGCAGCAGCACTCATTAGGTGAGCGAAGCATCATGTTTCTAGTTATTCTGAAACATTCTCTCATCCAAAGCAACCTTTAATCTGCAGAAAGTCTGTTGTATTTAAAGAGTAACTCATCACATCTCAATACAGACCGCACCCAGAATTTACACAGCGGGAGCGTTGCCATGACCAGGTTAGATATTGACCAGATTCTAGGAGACCGTGCTGCTGTTTGTCTCTCCTGTATCTCTGAATCACTTAATGATGGTGACATTGGAAAAGGCAGAGGGAGCTCCGATTTGGTACTTAATTAAAAAGATGGCACCTCTGACAGTGTAGCACTCACTGGGCATTGCACTCAGTGTTGGTCTGGATTATAGACTCCATTCTCTGGACTGAAGCTTAACCCCAAACCCTTCCAATTCACAGTGGGGACTGCAGTCAACAGAGCAAAGTAAATGTTGAATGAAATCATTGCCTTGCATTAAAGTAGCTCCTTTAGGAGATTATTCCTTCACACCAACTACAAAGATCATTTTGGATCATGCTTGGCTAATGAGGAAGGTTTTAAAGAAGGATTGAGGGGTAGAGGGGCAGAGAGGTTTAGGGAGGGAATGTCAGACCTCAGGCAGCAAAAGGCACAGCAGTCAATGGTGCAGATATGGGAATTGGGGTTGTACAAGAGGTGAGTAATGGGAGATTGCAGATGGTTATTGAACTGGAAGGGGTGACAGAGAAGGGGAAGGATGGGCCATGGAGGGATTTGAAGGCAAGATATTAACCTCCACAAGCCAAATTCCTTCTCCTCTCTTTCTGACTCTGTCCTGCAATCAGTTCAAGTCTTTTCCCTCAGTCAACCACAATACTTTAATCACAGTGACGCTGGGAGATAGCAGCAATCGACTACGTACAGCACATTCTGATTGATTGGTCACGCACCTGTTGACATAGTGCCACTGTGGGTAATCAGGAGCAGGAAACCTGCCAGTCCTTTCTCAGTTTCATAATGAACTCCCAATGGCTGATACAAGATGAGTCAGTTTAACCTGGGACTGTCCCAACATTAATCAAAGTCAGAGCTGACAGGAACTGCACAGTCTTCATTTAGAATAATAGTGTCATTTATTGGTGTGTGGATGTAGGTCCATTCTGTGAATGGTTGTTACTCAGTGAATTCTGTAACTTGTTTTTACTTTGTGAGAGAGTCAAAACAAAACTGGCTTTTTCTGAGATTTTGATCAATGTTGACCTTCTGATCCCATCAACCCACAGCTGGCTTCTGATCACATCCTTAATCTCCACCCAACTCCTCAGCACATCAAGCGGCATCTGTGGACAGAAGTGGACTTAATGTTTCAGGTTACGATGACCCAATGAAAGGCCAACTCAACCTGAAATGTTAACTTTGTTTCTCTCTCTGCACTTCTTGCCTGCCCTGTTGAATTTTTCCAGCAGGTTTTATTTTCATTTTGATAACTGCAATATTTTGCATTAGTGTTCCCCATATCCCTTAACACAAACCAATCCACCCACCTCATATTGCGCTAGCCCAGCAATCCCCACATCACCCTACTTCCCACAACACTCCAAATCCCACAACCTTATATCCTTCTGCTCCAAGCTTTTAAATTTGTGAATTCCACATGTTTAAGCTACAATTAATGTGAAAGCTTCTCCTTTATGCCCTCAATGTCTGAGATGTGAAGCTGTGGCCACAAGATTCCAATTCTTCACTGTAGTGTTCAACAATACAAAGAGTTGACACACTTCAACAAAGCAAATGGTTATTCTAGAGCCAAGTCAACACCCCACCACACGGAGAGTGGCTAGAAAGATAGACAAAGTAGCTTTCCAACTCTTAGCCAGCCTCTGTCGCTCAAAGCAAGGTGAACTTGAATGTCATTACATTTAGTTGTTTTATAGGGTGACAGTAATTCAGAAAGAATTGAGCAGTGTGGGCTAGATTAGAACTAAAGGGGTTACGAGATGGCAAATTTGAATTGTGAACGATTGTCCTGATTGATGGGAGTTTCATTTCTGTACTGCCTCTGAAGGCATAACATGGGAATGAAGTACATTCTGGAGAGTAGTCTTTGCTGTAGTGCAGCCATTTTACACAAAGCAAGATCCCACAAGCAGCAATATAATAATGACCAGATAATCCAGTTTTCATGATGGCAGTTGAGGGACATAAATCTTGGCCAGGACAGGAGAAAGCTCCCCTGCACTACTTCAAAACTGTGCTATGGGATGCTTACACACACTACTGAGGTAAAAAGGTAAAGTTGAGTTAAACCTGAGGATCATCACGTCTCAGGCAAGGGGGAGGGGAAGGGGAGTGGTTGAGAAGGTAACCTCAGGTAGTGAGAGAACTGAATCTGCGCTGATGGTGCTGCTCTGCATTTACAAACCAGCCATGCAACCAACTATCAAACAGTGTGGGTGAGGTCTTATTTCACATCTCATACCGATAGTCAACATCTCCCACAGTGCAGCCTCCTCTCAGTACTACACTGTGAGTGTTAGCCTGGGCAGAGTGTTCAAGTCTTTGAAGTGAACCCAGAATCTTCAAATCTGAGGCAAGGGTATTACTCACCAAGTCATGGTCAGAATCTTAAACTTAAGCAACTGAATCCTTAAATGCTTGTGTTACAAAATGTGGATAATACAAATAATTGAGAGCAGTGAATTAGAACTGAATAGAAAGACAGAAACTTTGGAGAGTTTAGGACACTTTGATAAAGGATTGGCTGACTGGCAGAAAGCAGAGTGAGGATAAAATGATCTTTTTCAGGACGGCAGCCTATCACTAGTGGAGTTCCGCAGGAGTCAGTGTTGAGTCAACTATTCATTTTATTCACTAACAATGTGGACAAAGGAACTGAGGCATGGTTGACAATTGTGCAGCTGAGAGAAACATAGGTGGAGGGACAGGCAGCGTTGAGGAGATGGAAAGGAGGGAGCAGAAGGAGTTGGACAGGAAATTGAGCAAAGACGCAGCAGATGGACTACAACATGAGGTGAATTGGCCATGCTAAATTGCCCACAGTGTTACATACATTAGTTAGAGGGGAATGGGTCTGGGTGGGTTACTCTGCACAGGGTCAATGTGGATTTGTTGGGCCGAAGCGCCTGTTTCCACACTGTAGAGAATCTAATCTAAAAAAAATGGAAAAGTGTGAAGTTATGCACTTTGGTAGGAAGAAGAGGCATAGACAATTTTCTAAAAGGAGAATGCTTTAGAAATCTAAAGCACAAGGGATTCGGGAATCCTAGTTCAGGATTCTCTTAAGGTTAACATGCAGGTTCAGTTGGGAGCTAGAAAAGCAAATGCAATGATAGCATTCATTTCAAGAGGGCTAGAATACAAGAGCAGAGATTTATAGCTGAGGCTGTATAAGGCTCTGGTCAGGCAGAATTTGGAATATTGTGAGCAGTTTTGGGCTCTGTATTTAAGAAAGTGCATGCTGGCCTTGGAAGGGGTTCAGAAGAGGTTTACAAGAAAGATAGGAGCTCTGATGAAGAACCATCTAGGCCTCAAAACATTAGCTTGCTTTTGCAAGGGCTGGAGGGATCCAAATGAGCTGGGAGGTGCTGGACTATCCAAACCAAACAGGAAGAGAGACTGAAATAGAACATCTCAACATGAACTATCCGAGCTCACAGCTTCACACACAACTGAATGGAGTAAGAAAATCTCAGATCTGCTGCTGGTTTTCTCCTGTCCCAGGAATTGATGGACATGATCCAATCTCTTTCTAGTTCTTCACCTAATTGGCCATTGGATGCTACAACAATAATTACAGCAACTTTAATATAATAAAACATCAACTAGCAGTTCACTGTTGCTGCCTCCTCCTCTGGTCTTCTGAACCTCAGATGTGCTTCTGTCACCATTATATTCACATGGTGAGTCCCATGCTGTTCTTGGTCAATAGTAACCACCAGGATGTTGATCCATGCTTCGCTTCTCGCTAAACTCCACTCGTGCAATGTTCTCCTGGTCAGCCTCTCGTCTTCCAGCTTTTTAACTCCCAGATCACCCAAAACTCTGCTGTCTGCGTCCTAACTCCCATCATGCCACACCCCACCCCCAAACACCTTTCTCCTACATTGGCTCTTGGTCCAAAAATGTTTGATTTTAAAATTCTCATATTTCCAAAGTTCATATCTGTCCATGGCCCTACCTATTACTTTCATTGTAACTTCCCCTAGCCGAGAGCTCTGAGATCTGTGCTTCTCCTACTTGATTTTTGAGCAACTCTGATTTTAATCTCTCCACCATTGGTCACTGTACCTTCAGCTGCCTGAACTCCAGGTTCTGGATTTCCCTCCCTGAACCTCTCTGCCTCTGTCCTACTTCATGACACTGCTTAAAAACCAATCACTTTGACCAAGCTGTTTGTCACTTGCCTTGATAGCTCCCCAGGGGAGTCAATCTCAAATTCGGTTTGGCAATGGGTCCTGTCAAGTACTTCACAGCATTTTACAAAGCGACAGGTGTCCTACAAATGCAAATTGTTGTCGATGAGTTTTACAACATGACTGGATGGGGAGTGGCATTGGGCTTCGGCAGAGAGCTGGTTACACACAACAGGCCCCTCTGCTATGACCAATCAACAATTCTCTCAACTTTAGCATTCTTCACTTTCTTGAATCTTTCCCATCTCAAAACTTTTCACCAAATCAGTACTTCCCGAGGTAATTCATCTCCTGCCGTTTAACCCCTTGAATGTCTCATGTGCCTTAACCATTTGTAACAAAGACAGCTCCTGTGGTCAAAGCTGGCCTGGACACAACCTTTTTCAGCAGCACACGTCAAGCCTTGCAGCTCAGTTGCCGTTCAGCTCAGTTTCTGAGCAGGCATTGATGTAATCAGTCCCAGTGAGTGAAACCAAAGAACAATCGAGTTAATGAATAATTCAACTGAAACCAAACTTATCAAAAAGCAAAGAGAATTCTGCTTTGTAATGAGGCAATCATCAGGCATACCACCACAACCTGATAAGGCTGAGCGCTAAGAACAAACTCCACCAACACGGGTCTTGTTCAAGATCTCTGGCATCAATCAGTAAACAGGAAGGAGTTGGTATCGATGGTGGTGGTGGGGTTGGAGCCCTTGCTCTCGCCTTTTCACTTTTTGTGGGTAATATTCCCGTCTGCATTGTGCTGTTTAGCTCTGACTGGGTTCTTCCCAGTGAACAGGGATGGGGATAGAGGGGTAGATTTTGGAAAATTACTCCAAGGAGATAGTGACACATCCTGAGTGTTTTCGGAGAGACTGGGAAGACCCTAGTTTGATTGGGTGGTATTATGGACACTTCTAACTGTTCCAACTAATCTCAACAGTCTAGGACTTCCCCCACTGCTGGTTCCTGAAGACAATATGCACATGGATAGCAGTGACAGGCAGAATTCCCCACCTGAAACCTCTCAGGCTCACTCTCTTCCTTAAAACCTGTCTTTTTGACCTAGATGTTGGTCACCTGACCTAACACCGATTTATGTGGCTCAGTAGCTCAATCCTTCCATTGAAGGGTCATCATTGACCTGAAAGATTAACTCAGTGTCTCTCCCCCAGAGTCTGACTGACCTGCTGAGTAATTGCAATATTTTCTATTTTTCCTCATGTCTGAACCGGTGACTGAAGCGGTTGTAAAACACTGACGACATTGCAGGCGGTCCTGAGAAAGTCCACTCAGCTGATCCTGGGTATGGACAGACTGTCTAATGGAGGAGAGGTTGAGCCTGTACTCATTGGTGTTTAGAAGATTGACAGGCAATCTTATTGAAACACGTAAGGTTCTTATCAGGTTTGACAAGGTAGATGTGGAAAAGTTGTCTCCTGTCAGAGATGAGGAGGAATTTCTTCTCTTAAAAGGAGAGTGAATCTGTGGAATTCTTTACTGCAGAAGGCTGTTTGGACTGGAACATTAAGTATATTGAAGGCGGAGATGGACAGATTTATAATCAGTAAGGGGAAATCAAAGAGTTTGTAGAAAAGGCAGGAAACTGGAGTTGAGGATGATCAGATCAGCCATGCTTACATTGAATGGCACAGCAGACTCAATGGGCTGAATGGCCTAATTTTGTTCCATCTCTTAATATGATTTTGCTGTGTAAAACATAGCATGCTAATAGAGATGTAGATTGTAGTTGTGCTGGGGGTTAGATACTCTTAGGTGCTAGGCTCACACTGGGACGTCTCGGTGAAATACGGAGAGTTCAGCTGCAGACTGTGGAATAATCCCTCACAGTGACTTTAGAAATATTAGGCAATGAAATGTTGCGAATGAGTCCACCTTCGATGAGTCATTGTTTTATATAGACACTAAGGAAAGGTACAGTTTCAGGGATGGGCCACCTTCAAAAGTGCAAACCTATTTTGTAACCCATTGGCAATGGAATCTGTCAGGTGAAGCTTTATCTAAATGATACCATGTCCTTGTGTAAGATTTAAATTTACCAGTGTGTGTGTACAGTCAGTGATTCCTATCATCTTGTTTATTGACCTTCCTGCACGTTCTCAAGTGACAATTTCTGCTGGGTCTTCATGAGACAAGGAAGGCATGGGCACCAATAAAGAGTCTCTGTTTGTGTATAGTCGATTCCATTGTGAAGGGCAGGCCACTTCTTTCAGTTGGACCTGACTCAGAATTTATCACAAGGTCAAGGTGGAGTTTGCCTCCTCCTGTCCATTGTGTGGTATCTAAATAATGAACGAGTTGGTCTCAATCCATTCCTGGCAATAAATCCTCACAAACCTTTAGAAAGCATGGACTGAGAAAGGTCCAATTGGCTTATCAATCAATCCCCTTCTATCCAAAGCCCATATCCACTCTGTCTCAGAGGGGAGATGGCTGGGTGGACAATGTTTGAGGTCAGATGGGCATTTTTCAGAATGGAGGGGAGTTGAAAGAGGTATTCCAAAGGGATTGGTGTTGGGACCCTTGCTTTTACTAATTTATATGATATTTGGAGATGGATGTGGAGGGCAAAAGCTCTAAATTTGCAGATGACATTAAGCTAAGGAGAAAAAAAGGGGACTGTGAAGATGATGCTGAGGGACTTTGACAGGTTGGCCAAATGGACAGACACCTGGCAGTTGGATTTCAATGCAGAGAAATGTGAGTGAATACATTTTGGCTGAGTACCACAGAGAGACAATCCAGGCTCAATGGGACAACTCTGAGGGGAGTACAGGAGCAGAGGGACCTTGGGGTTAATGTGGATGATTCTTTGAAGGTGGCCAGATAAGTTGAAACTGTTGTTAAAAGTGGTGTATAGGATCTCTGGGTTTATAAATAGAGGCATACAGTTTAAAAGCAAGGAAGTGATGCTCCACTTCTGCAAATCATTGGTCAGACCACATTTAGAGCATGGTTTCAGTTCCGGGCACCTTAAGAAAGGATGTTACAGCTTGGGAGAGAGTTCAAGAAAGATTTACTAGAATGATACTAGGTAGCCAGGAATGAAGGATTTTAGATACAAGGAAAAATTAGAGAGATTGGGCTTATTCTTCTTGGAGCAGAGAAGATGAAGAGGTGACCTTATTGAGGTGTTCAAAGTGATGAACAATTTTGACCGGGTTAAGCAGGATATTTTATTTCCACTAGTTGGTACATCAGTAACTAGGGGGTCACAACTTCAAGATTGTCAGGAGAGCTAGGAATGAAATGAGGAGAAACTTTATTCGGAGCTGTTAGGATTTGGAATGCATCGAGTGGTGGCGGATTCCATTGGCGGTTTCAAAAGGAGAGCTGGATATATATTCAAAAGGGATGAAGTTAGAGGGCAATGGAGATCGGGCTCGAGAATGGGACTAGCTGATAGCTTTGTGGGAGCCAGTACATACACAATGGGTCGAATGGCCTTCTATACTGCAAACTTCAATGATTCTAAGTAATCTATGATTCTCAAAGGGTTAAAGAGGGGCTGGAGAAATTTACCAATTGTGTAATATTGAATCCTCCCCTCAAAGATCATCCCTTTTCTGCTCCTTGCTTCCAATAGTATCCCTCTATTTCATCCCTTTCAAATAATATCCAGCTCTCCTTTGAAACCTCCAAATGGAATCCACCCTCATCACTCTCTCTGCATTCCAAATCCTAACAACTCCGAATAAAGCTTCTCCTCATCTCTCTTGCTGACAATCTTCAAATTGTGATCCTTTAGACCAGCTGATCTGTGTCTCCACCAACCACCCTCAATATGTGAGACAAAAACAGAAATTGCTGGAAAAAACTCAGCAGGTCTGGCAGCATCTGCAGAGAGAAACCAGAGTTCACGTTTCAGGTCCATTTTGAGTTCTGCAGAAGGGACGCAACACACAACTCTGTCTGTCTCTCCATAGATGCTGCTAGACCTGATTTCTGTTCTTGTTTCTGATTTCCAGCATCCGCAGTTCTTTTGTTTGTCATGAATATTTATTCAGTGCTGTGTTGGTGTGTGACTGCGCTGACCAGAGCACGTCCAGTTCAAACGGACTTGGTTCTCATGTGAATTTTTTTAAATGGGGTTTGCCCTGAGTTAATTGAAACGGTTCCACTGAAACTCAGGAGTGACCGCGGATCGAACCAGGAACTCTCCACACACCCACTTACCCATTCCTCCACGTTGGGCCCCACCTCTTCATCAGCGAAGCCCTTTTCCCACAGGATATTCGGTTTCCCATATTTCCAGATTTTCTGCCGCACTCTTTGAGCGAAGAAAGCAATGATACAAAACGTCAGCGCCGCCAGGAATCCGCAGACAATCGCCACAGCCTGCAGCAGCAGAGAGCAGGGGGATAAGCACCAACTCCACAGCAAACAGGGTTAACAACACTGCTGCAGCTGCTTTGCACTTCCTGTAATTCTCTGTTTAATTATGTCCATGTCACTTTCTGACTTGTAAAACGTGTTGGAAGTTCTTTCCCTTTAATATCTATATCCAACTCTATCTTTCTGTCATACCTCTCCATGTCCTGTACATCTGTCCATTTTTCTGTCTCCATCTCCCTCTCGCTGTTTGTAGTCAAGCACCATTGTCTTCTTTTCACTCGTATCCTCCGTCGGTCAGTGCCTTTTGGTTTCTCTCTCTCTCTCTCTCTGTCCCCTTTATTTTTGGGTATCTTTACTTCTTCCTCAATCAGTTTCTCCCTCTCTCTCTCTAGGTGCCTGTATGTTTGGTGGTTGTGTGTCCATTTTAATTTGTTACTTCCTCTCCATCGCTCTCTATTTGCTCCTTTGCATCTCTCCACCTTGTTTTGCTTGTGTCTGTTTTTATCTTACCCTGGTTCTCTCTATCTGCACCTCTCTGTTCCCAGTCTTTATCTTTTCCCATTCCTGTTTTCTATGCTCTACCTCTCAGATTTTCCCCACCATTCTTTTTCATTACTTTTACAAAGGAATAGGAGACAACAACACCTTGCATTTATATGGCACTTTCAAAGCATTTTAAAATTATTCACAAGGGGCTCCTAATTCAAATGTGACAAGGAGAGATTAGCACAGCTGATCAAACACTTTTCCCCACAGCATATTGGCATCACTGGCTAGGCTCATCCCTAAATTGCCCAGGGGACAGTTAAGTTCCAGATTCAAGCCCCACTCCAGAGTTTGATCACAGAAATACATGCAGTGCTGCAAAGGTATAGCCTTTCAGGTGAGACTCTGAACTAAGGCCTCATCTATCTAAAATAAAAAGTGCTGGAGAAACTCAGCAGGAACCATGGAGAGATAAACAGTTAACATTCCGAGTAGCCTTGACTCTGTCGTAAAGCTGCTTGGTTGGAGAAAATCATCCCATGGTGCTACTTCAAAGAACAGGCAAGTTATCCAGGAATGTTTTGGCCAATAGTTATGCCACAATCAGTACGTAACACATACAGAAAAACAGATTTTCTTGTCACTATAGAATAGAGAGTTGCTGTGTACAAATTGGATGCCATATTTCCTACTGTACGATAGTGACTATACGTTAAAAAGTCCACATCTGGTGGTGGTGAAAAGCACTATAGAAACACATTGACCATCCCAGAGTAAATTAAAGTGGAAAGGGTTTAAAGAGGAAAGAGAGGTTTACAGATGGAACTCCAGAGTTTTGAGCTCAGGTAAAGGAAAGCCACCGATATGAAGTGATTAAAATTGAGGAAGACATTGGCAGAGACCTCAAAGGGCTATGTTTACAGTAATGGGGATGATGTGTCCATGGTGGGATTTGAAATTAAAGATCAGAACTTTAAAAATTGAGTTTTATCTATTTGGGCTGAAAACCAAGGTATGTCAAGTGGTCACCTCGAAGTGTTTTTGGTGCAGGGGTTGTGTCCCTACCTCTGGGTCAGAAGGTCCTGGGTCTGAAGGTCCAGGCTCAAGTCCCACCTGCTCCAGACGTATGTCAGTGCCTACCTTGAAGAAGTTCTCCTCCTCTACCTGCTGTACTTTTCCAACCTCCAGCATCTACAGTACTCACTTTCGCCTTGTATGTTCATGGAAAAAAAAAATCAATAAGGCCTTCGCTGCTTTCCTCAGTAATCTTAAAGAGTTTGAAGTGCTCCGTAACATGAGCAAAAGCACCTCAGGGGATTACATTGACCAGTGTCTGAACATTCTGCTCATACTCTCTTCAGCCAATGAACGTTCATTGGTTGATGACTATCAACAATCATTCCAGAGATCACAGAGGTCATCTCCCTGGGCTGGATTGTATTAGGATCTAAGAGTTCAAAGGTCAGCCCTGATTTGGTACCGTTTCAGGCTGACCAGTTACATTTCCACCAAACAGCATCCGCAAGCCACAGGAGCAGTGCGGTGGCCCAGTGGTTAGCACTGTTGCCTCACAGCACCAGGGTCCCAGGTTCAATTCCAGCCTTGGGCGACTATATGTGGAGTTTGCACATTCTCCCCGTGTCTGTGTGGGTTTCCTCCGGGTCCGGTCTCCTCCCACAGTCCAAAGGTGTGCAGGTCAGGTGAATTGGCCATGCTAAATTGCCCGTAGTGTTAGGTGCCTTAGTCAGAGGGAAATGGGCCTGGGTAGGTTAATCTTTGGAGGGTCGGTGTGGACTGGTTGGGCCAAAGGGCCTGTTTCCATGCTGTAGGTAATCTAATCATGTACTTCTGTCCCCGTTGAAGATGAATACCTTAGCACCTCTTCACAATTTTCATTGTCGATTAGCCCAGCATGGGGTTACCAACTCAGGCTGGTCGTTTTCTGCTGGGTTCATCACTTGATCTCATGCCTCCAAATTCCCTGCCCCCACCCATTGGTCACATGATACAGGCTAGCCTATGATCCTCCACCTTCCCTCAGTCAATTGGAAAGGGTGAGTCCAGAACTGGCCAACCTGCATTTCTTCCCATCTCCAATATAAGACCAGAAGAAATAGGAACAAGAGTAGGCATTCAGCCCCTTGAGCCTGCACTGCCACTCAATAGGATCATGATTTGATCAAATATTCCTCACATTCACTTTCCTGCCTTTTCCCCATAACTCCTTGATTCTCAACTGATCAAGGATCTCTCTCTCTCTCAGACTTGAATATACACAAGGTCTCTGCCCTCACAGCTCTCTAGTGTAACCCTCCTGAAGGGTTACATCCAAACCATTGACTTCTCCACCTCCTGCTGCTGCCTGGCTCGCTGTGTTCTTCCAGCCTCCTGCCTGTCTATTTTGGATTCCAGCGTCTGCAGTTTTTTCCGTCTCTCACGGCTCTCCGTGAGAAGGAATTCCAAAGACCCACAACCCTCTGGGAAGAAACTCCTCATCTCAGTCTGAAATTGGTGCCCTTTTATTCTCAGACTGCACCCTCTGGCCTTAGACTCTCCCATGAAGATAAACATCTTCTCAGCATTGACCCTATCAAGCCCCTTAAACACCTGATATGTTTCAATGAGATCACCTCTCATTCCTCTAAACTCCAATGAGTTGGGTCCCAACCTGTTCAGCCTTTGCTCAAAAGACAATCCCTCCATCCCAAGGATCATCTTGGTGAGAGCAGGGTTAGAAGGGTTAAATGATGGGGACTAATTATGTAGACTGCAGTATTCATGGTCAAGGAGGAGTGATGTACTTGGGATATTTATGATCATTGGAGTTGGTTAGCTCAGTTGGCTGAATGCCTGGTTTGCACTAGAGAATATCAGCAGCAGTGCTGGTTCAATTATCACACTGGCTGCAGTTACTATGAAGGACTCTCCTTCTCAATCTCTCCCTTTGCCTGAGGCATGGTGACCCTCAGCCATCACTAGTCATCTCTCTCTCCCCCCAGTAGAGAGCAGCCATATCGTTGTCTGGAACAATAGCAACTTTACCTACATTTAATACAGTAGATGAAGAGAGACTATTTCTTATATTTTTATATTGTTGGTGGGTAGGGAGAGTGGGGGAAAATGTCTCGAACAAGAGGAGTCAGGGGTGAGCTCAAGAAACATTTCCTGACACAGAGAGGAGTGGCAATCTCAGACTCTCACCTACAAAAAGCTGAGATGATTGAAAAGTGTGTAGACTGTCCAATAGACTACTGTTATGCAAGAGTAGAAACAATATGGAGCATGGGTGGGTAAACAGGGCACAGGTCAGCCAGGACAAAAATGAACAATAGGACAGATTAGAAACTAGCCATTGGCTTATATTCTGTTCCTAGAATGGAGTTGGCTAATGTAGAGCATAGATTCAGGTGTACAGCATGGAAACAGACCCTTCGGTCCAACTTGCCCATCCCGACTAGATATCCTAACCCAATCTAATCCTATTTGTCACCACTTGGCCCATATCCCTCTAAACCCTTCCTAGTCATATACCCACCCAGATGCCTTTTAAATGCTGTAATTGTGCCAACCTCCACCACTTCTCTGGCAGCTCATTCCATACACACACCACCCTCCGCATGAAAATGTTGCCCCTTTGGTCCCTTTTAAATTTTTCCTCTCTCACCCTAAACCTATGCCCTCTAGATCTGGACTCCCCCACCCCAGGGAAAAGACCTTGTCTATTTACCAGTGCCCCTCATGATTTTATAAACCTCCGAGGTCACCCCTCAGCCTCAGACGCCCCAGGGAAAACAGCTCCAGCCTATTCAGCCTCTCTCTATAGCTCAAACCCTCCAAGCCTGGCAACGTTGTTGTAAATATTTTCAAGTTGGGTGAACCCAAAACAATTCATGAAGTTTACAACATAGGATTTGTTTTAAACATTGAGCCATTGTGAAATCATAAAATCTGTCACATTTTAGCAATAAACTTGCACAAAGGTAGAATGAATCTCCACTTTACCAAAACCTGAGACAACACAGCAATAATAAAATATGACTCACCTCTTGAGGATCCACAATACAATAATGATATAGATACTCGTTCGTCAACATCATGCCAGCTCCAGATGAATAAAACTGGGCGCATAACATTCTCATCTGGGTATAGTACAAGGATCCTCCACTCCCGGCTGTTGGATTAACTCCCATGATGTATACAACACTGGCAATCAGCTCCAAGCCTCCCAGGATAGCGCTGAATATCAGTAACAACAGATAAAACTTACGAGTTCTGGAGTTTTGGGACTTGCTGACACTGGCGATGAAGAAGGCCAAGACAGCGATAAAGGAAATGGCCGCCATTGCAATCATGAAGCCAGTGGCAGCCCTGGGGTCAGTGTGGCCTCCAGTGCCATACCCTCCCATTCCTGGGTAATAGCTACTCCCCCCCATGCCAGGGTAATATCCTCCTCCCATTCCTGGGTAGTACCCACCTCCTATGCCACCCATGCCATAACCATAACCATAGCCATATTGCCATTGCAACGTTGATGCCACGCAGGCAAAGATAACCAGACACAGGATTATGACAATGCCCTCTAAAATACGGATGATTCCTGGTGGGGAGCTCCATTTGTAGAAGTGTTGCGGCTTGTCCTCAATGTAATACGAGCCTGGTGGAGGGGATCGCATGTCATATTCATAAGTCCCCACGGAGGCTCTGTGTGGGAAAGGTTGGGTGAAATTACTCGGGCTGTAGGCAGGGGGGCTCCCAAGGGGACGGTTCTCATACATGGTGATGGAATGTCCCAGGCAAATACTTCACAGTGGTTGATAAGACCTGGAATCAAACAAACAAAAAAAAAGAGGAGGAACTTCACCAGTAAGTCAAGTTAACAACTCTGTTTTGAGCAATGGCTGAGACTGATTCCTTGCATTCAGAGATGATTGACAGTGTAACATACACCGAAACACTCAACAAGCAGCTTGGACTGAAACTCTTCAGCCACTCACACCCTTTCAACTTGATCCACATTTTGATTTGGAGTTATCCCGAATAATGGGAGCGAATGGCCTCAAGTGAACACTAGCAGACAGCTTTGTGCTAATACCGAAGAGGTAAGAGATCAGACCAGAGCAACATTAGTCAAATGTGAAATGCCTTTAAAATTAACCGATTAACAATCAGGAACTTTCAAACTGGGTAGGAGTAAGTTGGCTTCTGATGAGAATTATAGAAATATTTGCAGTGAAGGAGGTAATTCAACTCATTTGGGTCTGTGCTCGCACTTTGAAAAAATAAAACTACAAAATTAGTTCCATTTACCTACTTTTCCTCCATCACCTTACAAACTAGTCATAGAGTAACAATAAATTTTATCAAGACTAAATTCTTCAAATTTAACTTAGTATTAGCTTAGCTGGTTATCCACCTCATTTAGTGAGTTTAGTATTGTTATGTGCCTTCCAAAATAAATTGTTAATTTAGCCCTGATTAATTACCTGTCAAAATTAAAGTTCCAGTTTATTTGAATTAGTTAATCTGATCTATCCCAGAATGCTGAGGGAGGCAGGTGAGGAAATTCTTGGGCTTTGTTTAAAATCTTTATCTCCTCTTCAGTCACAGGCAAGGTCCCAGAGGACTGGAGAATAGCTGACACTGTTCCTTTCTTTAAGATGACAATAAGGACAATCTGGAAAATTTCAGGCTGATGAGTCTTATGTCTGTGGTGGGGAAATTATTGAAGAAGATTCTTAAAGATAGGATGTGTTCACACTTGGAAAAATATGGACTTATTATTAATAGGCAGCATGGCTTTGTGTGGAGAAGGTTGTGTCTCACAAACTTTACTGAGTTTTTTGAGAAAGTGACAAAGATGATAGTTGCCAATAGGACAGAGATGTTGTTGATGTGAAGGTGAAATCAGATGGGATTCATGGTGAGCTGGATACAGAACTGGCTTGGTCATAAAAGACAGAATAGCGGTGGAAGGGTGTTTTTCTGACTGGAGATCTGTGACCAGTGGTGTTCCACAGGGTTTAGTGCAGGGGCCCCTGTTGTTTGTTATATACAGGTATATGATTTTATATATGATTTGGAGGAGAGTGTAGGTGGCCTGATTAGTAAGTTTGCAGATGACAAAGTTTGTGGTGAGAAGGATTGCCAGAGGATACAGTAGGATATAGATAGACTGGAGAGTTGGGCGGAGAAATGGCAGATGGAGTTTAATTTGGACAAATGCAAAATCTAATGCAGGAGAGAAGTATAAAATAAATCATAGAATTCCTATTGTGTGGAAGCAGGCCATTCAGCCAATTGCATCCAAACAGACCCTCAAATAGAACCCCACACAGATCCACACCGCATTTCTCCCCCTCCCCATCCCACATTTCCCAAGGCTAGTACACTCAACCAACACATCCCTAGACAATTTAGCACTGTCTAAAGACGTGCAGGTTGGGTGCATTGGCAATGTGAGGAAACTGGAACACATGCAGACACAGGCAGAATGTGCAAACTCTGTACGGACAGTCAGCCTCGGTTGGAATCGATCCTGGGTCCCTGGTGCCGTGAAGCAGCAGGTCTAACCACTGAGCCACCCCACACTGCACTCCCCACCCCCAACTGTAAATGGCAGAACTCTTAGAAACATTAACTTACAGATGAATCTGTGTGTACAGACCCTCAGTTCCCTGAAAGTGGTAACACAAGTAGATAAAGGTGATCAAGAAGCCTTGCAGAATCCTTGCCTTTGTTGTCCGGGGCGTAAATTATAAAAATTGTCATCATGTTGCAGCTGTATAGAACTTTAGTTAGGTCACATATGAGGAAATACTGTGTACAGTTCTGGTTGCCACACTACCAGAGGGATGTGGATGCTTTGGAGAAGGGTGCAGAAACAGCTTACCAGAAATGTTTCCTGGTTTGGAGGGTATTAGCTCTGAGGAGAGATTAGACAAACTTGGTTTGTTTTCACTTGAATGGAGGAGGAGGGGCAACCTGATAGAGGTTTACAAAATTATGAGAGGCGTGGATAGAATGGATAGTCAGAGTCTCTCTCCCAAGGTAAAAAATGTCAATTAGGGGGCACATAGGTTTAAGGTAAAAGGGAGTGAGTTTAAAGGAGAATGTGAGAGGCTTTTTTTTAAAAAAAAAGAGGTTTGTAAGTGCCTGGAATGCTACCTCACCAACTTCTACAGATGCACTCTGGAGAGCATACTGTTCAGGTGCACAACGGCCTGGTATGACAACTGCTCTGACTATAAGAAAGTACAGAAGGTTTTGAGCACAGCTCAGACCAACACAGAAGCCAAACCTCCATCTGTGGACCCAATTTATACATTTCGTTGCCACGGAAAGACTGCCAACCTCAAACACTCTTCATACCCCGGTAAAGCTCTCCTACAACCTCTCCTGTCAGACAGAAGATACAAAAGCTTGAACAGACACATACAAACACACACACTCCAGCAGGTTCAGGAACAGCTTCTTTCCTGCTGTTATTAGACTGCTAAATGGACTCTTTTTGTTCAAATAATACTGATCTTGCTAACGTGACCTTGTCTACTACACTATGTAACCTGTATGCCTTACTCTGTCCAAGTTTTTTTTTCACCATATGATCTGTACATCTTGCCTACTATGATCTGCCTGTACTGCTTGCAGACAAAGCTTATCACTGTACTTAGGTACATGTGACAATAAATCAAGTCAAGTCAGAGGTGGTGGTGGAGGCAAATACAATAACAATGTTTAAGAGGCAACTTCACAGAGACATGAATAGACAGGGAATAGAGTGATGGAGACTGCATAGAGGCAAGAGGTGCTTAGTTTAGAAAGGCATCATGCATCAGCACAGCCATGATGGGCCAAAGGGCCTATTCCAGCGCTGTACTGTTCTTTGATTTAAATGAGTAGCAGCTACATCGAGTGCACTGCAAGTCTTGTTACTTACTTACAAGCCTAACTGCGTTGAATCAGAAAGTGCTGAAAATACTCAGCTGAAAATGTGTTGCTGGAACAGCGCAGCAGTCAAGCAGCATCCAGGGAACAGGAGAATCGACGTTTCGGGCATAAGCCCTTCAACAGGATTCTCCTGTTCCCTGGATGCTGCTTGACCTGCTGCGCTGTTCCAGCAACACATTTCCAGCTCTGATCTCCAGCATCTGCAGACCTCACTTTCTCCTCCACTGAAAATACTCACCCAATCAGTCAGCATCTGTGCAGAAAGATGTGTTAGTTATTTCCTAAACCTTAGTTTTAATGCTGCAGCCCCATTTGAAAGTAAAGCTACATTATTCATTGGGATCTTCATTTAAACGTATGGGAACAATCAAACTGGAATCCAATATGTTAATTTTACTTTCTGCTGAAGGTGTTGAAAAATGTGATATTTTTTCATCTATCCTGCAATGATTTTGCTGAGATAAGGAACCCCTTAACCAGTCCAGACTTAGATGTGCCTCTAGTCACAAACCAACACAGAGGTGATCTCCTCTGAGAAGCACAGCAAGTCCCTCAGTTGCTGCACGTCATTCTAGAGGACAGCTTCTCAAGGTGACTAGAGACAGGCAATAAATCCAGCCAGGAGAAAGTGGGGAGTGCAGATACTGGAGTTCAGAGTCCAGAGTGTGGTGCTGGAAACATCAGGCAGCATCTGAGGAGCAGGAGATGAAGGGCTTATGCCCGGAATGTAGATTCTCCTGCTTCTCGGATGTTGCCTGACCCGCTATGCTTTTCCAGCATCACACTCTCGACAATAAATCCAGCCATAACCGATTTCAAAAAGCTGTCAGTCGGCTCAAGTCTCCAGGATAGGAGTTTGAACCCAGGACCCACAGAGAGAAAGGCTGTGGCATCCCCCAAGCCAGGGCTGATTCCACACCCCACCCCAACCTAACCTGAAACAAGAATGACTGAGACTCCAGATCCAGTTAGCAAATAAAAACAGGAATTCCCAGTTTGTCTGATGGGATTGGGGAATGAGTTTGGAAAACTCTTGGTGAGGGTAATTAGTCAGCTGCTCGTTGGATGCTGCCTGAATTGCTGTGCTGTTCCAGCACCACTGATCCAGAATCTGGTTTCCAGCATCTGCAGTCATTGGCATCTGACTAATTAGGTAAAAACAATCTGTTAAATTCTTGACTGCATTGACACAGGAGATAGTTCAATCATATACTGATCCCTCACTCTAGGACCACTCTGGGGATCTGGACTGCACAATCTATAGCTGAAAATGTGTTGCTGGAAAAGGTTCCTGAAGAAGGGCTTATGCCCGAAATGTCGATTCTCCTGTTCCCTGGATGCTGCCTGACCTGCTGCGCTTTTCCAGCAACACATTTTCAGCTCTAATCTCCAGCATCTGCAGTCCTCACTTTCTCCTGCACAATCTATATACTCCAGAACAGTTCCTGATTCTGGACTGGAAACTGCTCTAAACCACTGGTAGTAACTTCCCCCCCCACAGAGAGTTATTGTCAACTTTGGAGATCTCTCCAAGGAGAATAGTCCCAGCTCTTCGGAGCTAAGACCTCCAAATTCCCGAGGGGTCTGGAGACAACGGGACTGAAAGGAACACACTCTCGGATCTAGATCAGGAAGGCACAGATTGAAAGTGATCTACAAAATAGTAAAGCGTGATGTGAGAAGGAACCATTTCACACAGTGAGTGGGGAGGGGCTGGAACGCACTGTCTGAGGACTAATGGTTCAATTGTCTCTCAAGAGGTAACTAAATGGATTTAAATGGAAACCGTTTACAGGGCAACTGGGAGAAAGCAGGGAAAGCCAACATATAACTGAGACACACTATGGCTCTTACTCAGGACTATTCATCCTAACCTTCCCAGAATGATGCACAAGCTGACTTCAATTCTTAAAGACTACATTTGACATATTTAATTAAACCACACAAATCTACAGCAAATCTCCAAAAGCCTGTAACTAAATAGAATTCAATTTCTGTACTCAGGATTGACACAAATCGCCAGAAACCGGAATAAACTTTCCTCCCGGGGTTCTCAGTACAATGTCCAATCCTTTCAGCACGCACTTGGCACCCGGACAATCACAGTTAGCCATCTCCCAGTGAATAGGACTGAGTCTGTTTCTGTAAATTCCCATATTACTACAGTTCCCAACTTTCCCTCCTCCCTCAGTTATTCACCTGTTCAGCCACCTCCTTTTAGCCTCACTGTATCTTCACTCACAAACATGCGACAAAAAAAACAGAAAGCTGAAACTATCAGAAGTTCCGGCTTGTAATTTCCCTCGACCCCTTACCTTGTCCACTCTCAGCCAGTGTCCCTCTGGAGATGGGGGAGGGGGGTTGATGAAAGCATCCACTGGTATCCTTTGATCCCACTGAAGAAGGAGGGGGGGGGGAGCTTTTTGCTCTCCCTGAGTCGGAAAGGAATTCGTAAATCTCCTCCCGCTGTAGCTAAGACTGAAGTTTATTGTCGGCACCCGAAGTTTACACCTCTGGCTGTCTCTCTCTCTCTGGGGCTCGTACCGACTCCGAAAGGTTCAATCTGTTACTGCAAAGGAAAATGGCAGCGACAAGAGATTAATCATTGACCCGAGAAAAACACACTGCAGCCAGAGAGGAGGCGAAAGTTCAGGTTCACTTAATCACCCCCCCGCCCAGCTACAAACAGAGCCTTTCCTGCAGGGAATCGGTGGATTCGGAACTCCTTTCCCCTCCCAGCGGTAACTCATTGATAAGAATCCAGAGTGAAGTGCTGTAAATCCGCCAGAAATGAAATTTAAACCCAAATCCTTCCACCTGTAACACTGGGATCGAGCAGCCTCGCCCACAGCTACATTCAGGGAGGCTTTACTGACCCACTGAGGAGGGAGTACTCAATCACTCATTCAAAAGTAAACACAGAAGCCAAACTAGAGAAAGCCGCATTGGTTATTCAGTTCAGAAGAAGTCATTTGACTCAAAGCCTCAACACACTCTCTCCACAGATGCTGGCGGACCTGCTGAGTTTCTCCAGCAGTTTCTGTTTCGATTATTGAGGACAACGTGGCTTTGTAGGACAATCCGAAATATACCGTTAAGCAGAAATGACTGGAACGGCATCTGTGGAGAGAAACCAGTTAACGTTTGGGGTCCAGTGGCGCTTCCTCAGAACTGCAACTAATGTCCACAGCTAACAAAATCAAATGATTATTTTGCAAACTTCGAACTGTTCTCCTGCAAACGGACAGAATTTGGGGGGGGGGGGGGGGGGGGTGCGGTTGTGAGCTATGTGTCTCCACCCGGGTGCAGGAAGTTATTGATCGCTATTTAACCCAATACTACCCAGGGGTTCCCACTGCAATGGGAGCTGCTGGGATTTTCTTTGAGGTGCTTAAAGTGAGAGCTGAGAGTTTGGTGCTGGAAAAGCACAACAGGTCAGGCATATCCCACAAGAGCTGATGACCCGAAACGTGGACTCTCCTGCTCCTCGGATGCTACCTGACCTGCTGTGCTCTGGACTCTGATCTCCAGCATCTGCAGTCCTCACTTTCTCCTGAAGTGAAGTCCCGCCTGACTCTCAGGTGGATGGGAGAAAGTGAGGTCTGCAGATGCTGGAGATCAAAGTTGAAACTTTATTGCTGGAACAGCACAGCAGGTCAGGCAGCATCCAGGGAACAGGAGATTCGACGTTTCGGGCACAGGCCCTTCTTCAGGAATCCTGAAGAAGGGCCTGTGCCCGAAACGTCGAATCTCCTGTTCCCTGGATGCTGCCTGACCTGCTGTGCTGTTCCAGCAATAAAGTTTCATCTCAGGTGGATGTACAAACTCCCATGGCACGTTTTTGAGAAAGATCGGAGGAGTTCTCCTTCAGGTACTGACTCCCCCACCATTTCCTGTTGTGGAATCTTGCTGTGTGCAATTTAGTTCCTGTACTGTCAAGTGTAAAGTTGCTATGGTCCCAGAGCTGCTATTGGGGTATTATGACAGCGTCCAAATTCCTCATTGAATTTCATTAACTTAGCTTTCTCCATTTCACCCCTTCTCTAAAAAGCCTCGGCGCTAGGCAAATCCTGATAGCTGAGGACCTTTAACTGAAAAAAAAATGAACTTCAAGGACTTTTCCTGAACCTTTCCAAGGCCATTTTCTCTGGTAATACACAGCATTGTCAATATGTTTGATGAAGCCCTTGTGCAAATAGAGACATGTTTTGTATTGTTTATTTAATTGTCCTTTAAAGTAATTACTGCTTTAATGACAATCTCATAAATCTGGTCATAAGGTTCCAGGGTGGAGTACAATAACAGACCCTCTGCCTGCTCAGATAGATTTAAATCAGCTCAGAATTGGTTCCAGTAAAGTGCATCTGACCATATTTGTATTGGAAGCATTTGCAGAAACGGTCTCCAAGGGCGGGAGAGTATTTGTGGAGTAAGAATCAAAAATGTGAGTTCAGTATTCCATCAAATTTCCAGTTTGTGAATTTGAATGTCAATGGAAAAGGAAACCTTGAAAGAAAGCAATTTTCTTTGTTTTTTTTTGTTCCCTTGTGGAACAAGGGCATCACTGGCTACTCCAGCATTTATTGCCTGTCCCTAAGTGCCCTTGAGAAGATAAGGATGAGATGTCTTCTTGAACTATTAGACCACAGCACCCTTAAGGAGTGAATTCCTGGGTTTTGACCCAGTAATACTGATGGAATGGCAATATATTTTCAATTCAGGATGGTGAATGACTTGGAGGGGAACATGCAGGAGGTGGTGTTCCCACTTATCTGCTATCCTTGCCCTTCGGGATGGGAGTGGCCATGGATTTGGAACACGCTGATTAGGGAGCATTAGCGAATTTTGGCATTGCATCTTGTAGTTAGAACATTAGGTTAGATTAGATTCCCTACAGTGTGGAAACAGGCCATTTGGCCCAACGAGTCCACACTGACCCTCCTAAGAGTAACCCACCCAGACCCACTTCCCTCTGACTAATGCACCTAGCACTATGGGCAATTTAGCATAGCCAATTTACCTGACTTGCACATCTTTGGACTGTGGGAGGAAGCCAGAGAAACCTGAGGAAACCCACACAGACAAGGGGAGAATATGCAAACTCCACACAAACAGTCGGCCGAGGCTGGGACCCTGGTGCTGTGAGGCAGCAGTGCTAACCACTGAGCCACCGTGCTGCCCATGTGTGCTGCTACTGAGTATTGTTGGTAGAGGGAATAGATGCTTGTGAATGCAATGTTAATCAAGTGGGCTATTTTGTCAGGATGCTGTCAAGCTTCTTGAGTGTTGTTGGAGCTGCCCCCATCCAAGCAAGTGGGAAGTATTCCATTCCACTCCTGACTTGTCTTGTAGATGGTGGGCAGGCTGTGGGGAGTCAAGAGGTGAGTTACTTTCAGTATTCCTCATCTTTTATCTGCTTTCGTAGTCACTGTATTTACTATACATGGTGAGTCCATTCAATTTTTGATCAATGGTAAACCACAGGATATTGATAGTGGGGGATTCAGTGATAGTAATGTCATTGAATGTTAAGGGGTGATGGTTAGATTTTCTCTTGTTGGAGATGGTCATTGCCTGATAATTACATGGTGTGGATATTGTTTGAACTTGTCACCTCAGCTTAACCTTGACCAAACTTTGCTACATTTGGCCATGGATTATTTCAGTATTTGGTCTGAGCATTGTAAAATCATCAGTGAATGTGTCCACATTAGGCCTTATGATGGAGGGAAGGCCATTGATGAAGCAGCTGAAGGATTGGGCTGAGGACCCTAAGGAATTCTTGCAGAGTGTCCTGGAGCTGATTTGATTTGATTTGATTTATTATTGTTTGTGTGTACCAAAAACAGTGAAAAGCATTGTTTTGTGTGCTAACCAGGCAAATCATACTTTATATGAGTATATCAGGGTAATAGAACAGAATGCAGAATATAGTGTCACAGCTACAGAGAAGACACAGAGAAAGATCAACTCTAGTATATGAGAGGTTCGTTCAAAAGTCTGATAACAGCAGAGAAGAAGCTGTTCCTGAATCTGTTGGCAGGCGTTTCAAACTTGTATATGTTCTGCCTGATGGAAGAAGATGGGAGAGGTCTTTGATTACATTGAGATCAGATTCCCTACAGTGTGGAAACAGGCTGTTCAGCCTAACAAGTCCACACTGACCCTCTGAAGAGTAACCCACCCAGATCTATTTCCCCTCTGACAAATGCACCTAACGCTATGGGCAATTCAGCATGGCCAATTCACCTGACCTTCATATCTTTGGAAGGCTGGTTTATGTGATGGACACGGCAGTATTCAAAACCTTCTGAAATTTCTTGTGGTTTTGGGCAGAGCAGTTGCCATACTGAGCTGTGACATTGTGATAAATGTGGTGCATCTATGAAAATTAGTGAGAGTCATTGTGGAAATGCCGAATTTCCCTAGCCTTCTGATGAAGTAGATGAATTGATGTGGTTTCTTCAATGGGGATAGACCAGGGCAGATTGTTGGTGATATTAACTCCCAAGACTTTGAAGCTCTTGACCACCTCCCCATCAGTTCCATTGATACAGACAGGGGCATATCCTCCACTCCACTTCCTGAAGTCGATGAACAGCTCATTTGTTTTGCTGATATTGAGATGACTGACCTCCAACAACAACAATCATCTTCCTATGAGTCAGGTATGACTCCAACCAGGGGAAAGTTTACCCCCGATACCTATTGATTCCAGTTTTGCTTGGGCTCCTTCCATGCCACATTCAAAGGTGGCTTTGATGTCAAGGTAGACAAGCAGGAGGCTGGAAGAACACAGCAAGGGCTGTCACACTCCCCTCTGGAATTCAGCTCTTTTATCAATGTCTAAAACAAGGCTGTAATGAGGTGAGTGGCCTTGGCAGAACCCAAACTGGGCTTCACAAAGCAGGTTATTGCTGAGCAGATGCTGCTTGATGGCTCTGTTAATGAGCCCTTCCAATACTTTACTGATGAAGAGTAGACTGATGGGGCGGTAACTGGCTGGTTGGATTTGTCCTGCTTTTTATGTATAAGACATAACTGGGCAATTTTCCACATTGTCAGGTAGATGCCCGTTTTGTAACTGTACTGGAACAGCTTGGCTAGGGGTGTGGCTAGTTCTGGAGCACACGTCTTCAATACCATTGCTGGGATGTTGTCAGGGCCTATAGCCTTTGCAGTATCCAGTGCTTCAAATCATTTCTTGATATCACATGGAATCAAATTGGTATCTGTGATGTTGGATACCACTGGAGGAGACCAAGATGGATCAACCACTTGGCACTTTTGGCTGAAGATTACTACAAATGCTTCAGCCTTATCTTTTTATCCTGAGGTGGGGCTGTTCCACCATTGAGGATGGAAATATTTATTGAACCACCTCCTCTTGTGAGCTGCTTAATTATCCACCACCATTCACTGGAAG
Source organism: Chiloscyllium plagiosum (assembly GCF_004010195.1). Classification (NCBI taxonomy): domain Eukaryota; kingdom Metazoa; phylum Chordata; class Chondrichthyes; order Orectolobiformes; family Hemiscylliidae; genus Chiloscyllium; species Chiloscyllium plagiosum. The sequence goes on from NC_057740.1 coordinate 42,852,100, forward strand.
TGGCAGGACTGCAGAGCTTAAATCTGAACTATTGGTTGTGGTGATCACTTACCTCTATCTATCACTTGTTTATACTGTTTGACACAAGTGGTCCTGTTTGGTGCTTCACCAGGTTAACGCCTCATTTTCAGGTATGCTTTGTGCTGCTCCTGGCATGCCCTCCTGCACTCTCCATTGGACCAGGTATGGTAATGGTTAAGTGGGGGATATGCCGGGCCATGAGGTTACAGATTGTGCTGGAGTACAATTCTGCTGCTGTTGATGGCCCACAGTGCCTCATGGATGCTCAGCCCTGAGTTGCTGGACTGTTTGAAGTCTGTCCCATTTAGCACGGTGATGGTGATAGTGCCACACAACATGATGGAGGGTTTGCTCAGTGTGAAGGTGGGACTTTGTCTCCACTAGGATTATGTGATGGTCACTCTTACCGATACTGTTATGGTCAGATATATCTGCAGCCGGCAAATTGATGAGGATGAGGTTAAGTATCATAGAATCCCTACAATGTGGAAACAGGCCATTCAGCCTAACAGGTCCACACCGACCCTCCGAAGAGTAACCCACCCAGACCTATTCCCCTACCTTATTACACTACGTTTGCCGCTGACAAATACACCTAACATACACATTCCCAAACACTATGGGCAATTTAGTATGGCCAATTCACCTAATCTGCACATCTTTGGATGTTTTTTCCCTCTTGTTGATTCCCTCCCCACCTGCCGCAGACCTGGTCTAGCAGCAATGTCCTTTAGGACCCGATCAGCTCGATCTGTAGTGCTGCTGCCAAGCCAATCTTGATGGTGGTCATTGATGTCCCAACCAGAGCATATATGAATTAATTAGCCAAGGGAATGCGGTACATGGTAATCAGCAGGAGGTTTCCTTGCCCATGTTTAACCTGGTGCCATGAGGGATCAGGGAGCTCTGAGTCAATGTTGAAGACTCCCTCCCCCAAACTGTACCCCTCTGCTGGATCTGTCATGCTGTTAGTACAGGACATATCCAGAGATGGTAATGATGGTGTCTGGGACATTGTCAATAAGGTATGATTCTGACAGCATGACTGTGTCAGCTTTTTGCTTGAATAGTCTGTGATTTAGCTTTCCAAATTTTGGCACTAGCCCCCAGATGTTAGTGAGGAGGATCTTGCGGACTTGACAGAGCTGTTTCTGCTCCTGTTGTTTTCTTTGCTAAGGGAGCTTTACTCTGTATCTAACCCCGTGCTGTCCCTGTCCCTGGGAGGGTTTGATGGGGACAGTGTAGAGGAAGCTTTACTCTGTATCTAACCCCATGCTGTCGCTGTCCTGGGAGTGTTTGGTGGGGACACTGTAGAGGGAGCTTTACTTTCAGTTAAGAGAGTAGAGGTAGTTCTGTATCTAACCCTGTGCTGTACTTGCTGTAACATTACTTGATTATTTTTATTAGAAAGTATTTTCCAGATCATTTCCAAAGAAACATTATCTCCAAAAAAGTTTATTTTCAATGTGCATATTATAGAAACAGAAGCAAAACTTGCATTTCTATCACAGTTTTTATAATTACAGGACATCCCACTGAGTTTCATGGTAATTATGAAGTTCTGTTTGTAATGCAGACACTGTAGTAACATGGTGGGGGAGTGGGGGGAATGTGACGACCTTTTCTTTGCACATCAAGATCCAATAGACTGCAATGGCATCACTGAGGAGATAATCTTTTTGTTGTGACTATGGATAAGGATTAAAATGTTGGCCGGTGTGCCAGGAGGGCCTCTCTATTCTTCTTCAAAGTCATGCCACAGAGTGCAGACTGGACCCCAGCCTGATATCCCAGCTGGGAGCCAGTGTCGCACTCTCTCAGTTTTGCCGCTGGGAATCTCAGTGAGAGTTATGGGCCAATACTGTTGGACCAAAGCTTGCACCATATTTACGTTATCCAGAATGCACTGAACTAATAGCACGTGGTGGCCTACTTGTGTGTTATTGCTGGACTTTTAATCCAGAGACCAAGGTAATGTTCTAGGAACACGGGTTTGAATCCTGCCATGGAGTTTGGATTCAATAAAATCTGGAAATAAGAGACTAATGATAACCATGAACCCATTGTTGATTGTTGGAAAAACCCATCTGGTTCATTAATGTCCTTTAGGGAAGGAAACTGCCACATCCTTACCTGGTCTGGCCTACATGTGACTCCAGACCCACAGCAATGTGGTTGACTCTCAACTGCTCTCTGGGCAATTAGGGATGGGCAATAAATACTGGCCTAGCCAGCGACACCCTCATCCAGTGAATGAATGAAAAAAAACTACAGCTCAGGTTTCCAGGATAACTGGGAGCAGCAAACTAGATGCTGAAAGTGTCATTCACCATCCTGACTTGGAAATATATCACTGTTCCTTCAGTGTGGCCGGGTCAAAATCCTGGAATTCCCTCCCTAACTGGATTGTAGACTCCACCCAGCACATGGACTGCAGCAGATCAAGAAGGAGCCCACCCTCTGTAGGAAAAATAGAGAGGGGCAATACATGTTTGTCCAGTCAGTGATGCTCATATCCCATGGGAGAATTACCAAAACATGTAGCCAGAAATTGCAAGATACACTCCTGAACATGGGCCTTGTTGTTTTTGGAGAGGATGGGAGTGCAGTCGGTGGGGTGGAGGGTGGGGTGGGACCTAGCGCATTCCCTTCTTACGGAGACAGCTCATTAACACTCTAGCTGCCTCCACTGAGTGGGATTCTGGTAGCAATCCAGAGTTTGTACACATTACACCCACTAAAAGTAAAATCACAGGAATCACAGAATTGTTATGGGGCAGGAAGAGGCCATTCAGCCCTTCATAATTGCTTTTGGTTCTAAAAATTGATGTCTAAATGCAAATGTCCCCATTTTCCTCTGTATGGTTTTGAGTTGGACTTTCAGTAATTGCCTTTGAAGCTCCATTCAGAATCATATTCTTGGATTCGCTGTTTGATGTAGGAGAGTTTATTCTTCAAATACGTACATCGGTCTTTTTTCTCCACAAAAGCAGGGTCCTGTTTCATAAAATAAACTTTCGTTAGAGGAAAGGAAAGTTATCACATGGATTGGGAAGTCAGCTCAAATAAGTCTTTCTGCCTCAGTGAACGTTTTCAGAGAGGGAATTAGAATTAGAAACGGAGTCAGCTGTAGCCAACACTTTCTCACCTCTGTGTAAGGTCTTCTCTACATTGGGGAGACAGGACACTTGCTGTGGAAAGTTTCAGAGAACATCTTCGGGACACACACAAAACAACCCCACCACCCCATGGCTAAACACCTTAACTCCCCCTCCCAATCCGCCAAGGACATGCAGATCCTGGGCCTCTTCCACCGGCAAACCATTAATACCTGACACCTGGAGGAGGAACTCCTCATCTTCTGCCTTGGAACCCTCCAACCACACGGGATCAATGTGGATTTCACCAGTTTCCTCATTTCACCTCCCCCCACCATATTCTAGGTCCAATCTTCCAACTTGGCACCACCTTCTTGACCAGTCCTACCTGTCCATACTCCTTCCCATCTATCCACTCCACCCTCCTCTCCA
>NC_057740.1:42855676-42863704 GCF_004010195.1 Chiloscyllium plagiosum
AACCCCCTCCCATTTATCTCTCAGCCCCCTTGCCCCACAAGCCTCATTCCTGAAGAAGGGCTTATGCCTAAATGTCAATTCGCCTGCTCCTCGGATGCTGCCTGACCTGCTGTGCTTTTCCAGCACCACACTCTGGACTCTGATTTCCAGCATCTGTAGTCCTCACTTTCTCCTGAGTGTCAGGGCAGCCTAGTCTCCGATCCCAATCCATCATCAACACTGTCAGCACAGTCCTGAGCAAGTATTGGATTGGACCTACAGAAGTGTGATGGGTTGAATGGCCTCCTCTGTGCCATATGTATTCAACATATAGGACCTGGTGTGAATGGGATCGAAGATAATGGGGAGGATGTAGGATGAGGCTATTGAGTTGGACGATCAGCCATGATAGTGATGAATGGTGGAACAGGCTCAAAGGGCCAAATGGCCTCCTCCTGCTCCTATCTTCTATGTTTCTATAAATTTTCAATGTTTCCAAGAAACTCTGATACAACACAAACTGGATGAACCCAAATGCAGAGGATAGAGATAGCTCACTGTCTGATAGAGTCAACAGACAACCTGAGCTCTCAAACGTTCCTGAATCATTTGTATTTTCCAATTCATTTAAAGCTTCTGTCTAAGGGCAGAGTGGCTGCTGGGTCTTAGGAGCAGCAGTAGACCATTCAGCCCATTGAGTCTGCCCACCATTCACTGAGGCTGACAGCTGATCTGATCATTCTCACCTCACTTTCCTGCCTTTTCTCCAAAACTCTGCCTTCCTCTTACTGATTAATAATGTGTCTCTCTCAGCCTTGATCTGGCCAATGCACAAAGCTAGTGCACGATTTCTGGTTGATCAGTCCCTGACCCAGGTAATGTTCTGGAGGTGCAGGTTTGAATCTCACCATGGCAGATGGAATTTGAACTCAATAAAAATCTGCAAAGAAAGGCCTAATGATGATCAGGAAACTATTGTTGATTGTTGCAAAAAAACATCTGGTTCATTAATGTCCTTTAAGGAAGGAAGCTGCCATCTTTACCTGGTCTGGCCTACATGTGACTCCAGATCCACAGCAATGTGGTTGACTTTCAAATGCCTTCTGGGCCATTAGGGATGGGTAAGAAATGCTGTCTAGCATTTATTAGGTGAGACAGAATACAGGAAAGCAAGTGAGTGCCTGGTGGTGTGGTGTAAAGACAACAATCTCTCCCATAATGTCAGTAAAAGGAAAGAGCTGGTCATTGACGTCAGGAAGCCAGGTGGAGGGCACAGCCCTGTCTGTATCAATGGAGCTGAGGTGGGGATGGTAGAGAGCAACAATTTCCTGGGAGTGATGATCACCCACAATCTGTCCTGGCCCACTGACGTCGATGCAATGGTTAAGAAAGCAGAACAACGTCTAAACGTCCTCCAGAAGGCTAAGGAAATTCAGCACGTCTACATGGAATATTACCGATTTATATCAATGCACGACTGAAAGCATCCTATCTGGTGCATTAGACCGTGGTTTGGCAACTGCTCTACCCAAGACCACAAGAAACTACAGAGAATTGTGAACACAGCCCAGCCCATCAGACAAACCAGCCTTCCATCCACTGACTCCATCTACCCTTCCCACTGTCTCAGGAAAGTAGCCAATATCATCAAAGACCCCTCCCACCCCAGTTATACTCTTTTACAGCCTCTTCTGTTGGGCAGCAGATATAAAAGTTTGAATGCACATATAAACAAATTCATCTTCTTTCCCATTGTTATCAGACTTTTGAACAGACCTCTCATATATTAATCTCTCTCACTCTCTCTCTCTCTCTCTAACACTGTATTCTGCACTGTTTTGCTACACTGACGCAATTTGTACGATATGATCTGCCTGTATAGCCCACAAAACAACACTTTTCACTGTATCTCGATGCATGTGACAACAATAGAATCAATCCATCAATGCCCACACCCCATGAGTGAAAGTAAAAAAATCACTGACATCATTGCCTACACTGCCAGCAGTGACCAATCAGATAAGAAGAATCAATTCCAGACATCCAAATACAGAAGGCGTCATCATTCCATTTTTAAATCACCTTCTTGAATCTGATTTTCTGCTGAGTCTAAAATGAGTTTTTCTAAAATGAGTTTAGATACAGATCAGCCATGAGATAACTGAATGGTGGAACAGGCTGAGGAGCTAGATTCTCAGTCCTATTTGTTACTGTTATTACTCCCTGTCCATCTTGTGAACATGCTGGTGTGACGGTGAATGCTTACATTGATTTTCTCCTTGTAATCTTTAAGGATCTTCATTATTCGTTTGTGTTCCTGGAAAGGGAGAGGATAGGGTTAGAATATGAGAAGGTTCATAGATTGGTGGCAGCATCGGCCTTTAACAGCACTGCCTGGTGTGTCACTGGATAATTCTTTGGTTCAGTCACATTTGTGAACCTGAACTGTACTCCGAGTGTAACTGCCTGGGTGTCCCTGTGACATTAACTCTCTTAGTTAATTCCTGTCACTGTGGGATACTTAGGGAGAAAACCTGAGGGTCACTCAATCCGAAATGTTAACTTTGATTTCTCTCCACAGATGCTGCCAGACCTGCTGAGCTTTTCCAGCAATTTCAGTTTTTGTTTCTGACTAACAGCAGCGTTTGCAGTTTTTATTTGGAGAGAAAGCCCTTTTGATTTCTCATTTTTTCGGCCCCTTTATCGTTTCTCTCTCTCTCTCTCCAGCACAGATATTGTATTCTCTCTCTTTGTTGTCCATCAGAATGCTGTCTGGGAGGGTTCAGTGGGTAAATGCAGTACCTCACAGGTTATTTAGGGATGAAGGCCAGTTGATCTCTGACTGGATATTAGTAAGTCTGTTATAATTGATGTTAGCAGCCTTTGGCCTCAGGGCCCAGATTGGAGATGGAGCAAGGAAGCAGAAGAGGAGTTAGTCAAGGAGCTCTAATCCAGTTAACCTTTCCAGATGCTGTGGGGTAAGTGCTGGCATAGTGGTAATGACACTTGATTGGTGATCCAGAATTTGCATTAATTCTCAGGGGGCAGGGTTTCAAATCTACCCAGGCCATGTGATAAATGGTGAAATTGGAATGTAATATCCTAATGGTGACCATATAACCGCTGTTATAAAAAAAACACCCAGTTCACCAATGTCCTTTAGGGAAGGAAATTTCTATCCTTTGTAAGTCCATAGCTCCCTGAAAGTGACAATGCAAGTGATTAAGGTGGTAGAGAAGGCATATAGCTTACTTGTCTTCATCAGATGGGACACTGAGTATAAAAGTTGGTAAGTCATGTTAAAACTGTATAAGACTTTAGCTAGGCCACATTTGGAGTACTATGCATAGTTCTGGTCGCCACACCTTAGGAAGAATGTGAAGGCTTTGGAGAGGGAGCAGAAGAGTTTTACCAAGATGTTACCTGGATTGGAATGTATTAGATATAAGGAGAGGTTAGACCAACCTGGATTGTTTCACTAAATCATTGGAGGTTGAGGAGCTACCTGATAGAAATGGATAAAATAATGGATAGGGGCAGATACTGAAATCTGTTTCCCAGGGTGAAATATCAATTACTGGGGATATAGATTTAAGGTCAGAGGCGTAGAGTGTAAAGGAGATGTGTGAGGAAAGTATTTTACACAGAGGGTGATAGGTGCCTGGAACGTTGCCAGGGGACATGGGAGAGGCAGATACAATAGCAATGTTTAAGAAGCATTTAGACAGAATCATGAACAGGCAGGGAATAGATGGACATAGACCATATACAGGCAGATGGGAATTAGTTTAAAATGGCATCATGGTTGGCACAGACATGGTGGACCGAGGGGCCTGTTGCTGTGTTGTATTGTTCTATGTTTTATGTTCTATGTTTACCAGGTCTGACTCCAGGCCCATGGTAATGGTGACTGACTCTTAACTGCCTTCTGTCTATTTCAGAATGGCAATTAGAGTTAGCTTAGCCTATCCCATGACTGATTTTTAAACAAAATGTCAGATGCTAAATCTGGCAGAAATCTGAGACCAAGTATTGTTCCATTAATCTCAGTTTCAACTGATGCTGTAAGTGATTGTTGGCACTGTTTGGGTACTCCACTTCAATAGGAATTGGCACTACCAGCTGTGCCATGGACTGTGCAGTCTGCTAAGTAAAGCCCTTCCTCAGCATTCTTCAATAAACTCTCAAACTCACAGCAACTGTGAGCTTTTGGTAACCAGTGGAATATTTTTCAATCCTTATCAGCTCTTTATCAGCAGTTTAGAGCCCAAGAAACAGAAGCAGAGAGTTGTTAAATATTTGCTGCTAACAGATGGTGTGGGTGAGTCCCATGCTCGATGCACAAACATTAGGTCCTGACTCATCATGGGTCTTTCTCTGGCGCACACAGCAGAAAGGCGAGAGGAGTCCTGTGTTTTCTATCCTGAATTACACAACCTTGGAAAATCTCAAAGTGCTTTACAGCTAATGGGGTACCCTGGGAAATATCACCACTGACACTAAGCAAAAGACATGACAACCAATTAATTACAGACCCAATCCCATGAATAGACAAGAGATAATGTCGTCTGGTCAAAGGATAAACACTGGCCAGCAACTGAGGGAAACTCTCTGCTTGTCCACAAAGCTAAAGCCCATCAGATCATTTACATCTACCTGAAGCAGACAGACTGCGTTGAGCATCGCACCTGAACATCTCACCTCCGTTCAATACCTCTGACTGCCCTCAAGTATCAACCTGGATCTTGGAAGCGAACAATCCAAGTTCATTATTTGAAGAAGGGTAGCGAGGTTTCCCCACTGCCCTGATCAATATGTTCCCCACTGCCCCGATCAATATGTTCCCCACAGCCCCGATCAATATTTACCCCACTGCCCTGATCATTATTTACCCCGATCAATATTTTCCCCACTGCCCCGATCAATATTTTCCCCAATGCACTGATCAATATTTTCCCCACTGTCCCGATCAATATTTACACCGATCAATATTTTCCCCACTATCCCGATCAATATTTATCCCACCGCCCTGATCTATATTTTCCCCACTGCACCGATCAATATTTTCCTCACTGCACCGATCAATATTTTCCCCACTGCCCGATCAATATTTTCCCCAATGCCCTGATCAATATTTTCCCCAATGCACCGATCAATATTTATCCCACTGCCCCGATCAATACTTTCCCCAATGCACCGATCAATATTTATCCCACTGCCCCGATCAATATTTACCCCGATCAATATTTTCCCCATTGCCTCGATCAATATTTTCCCCACTACCCTGATCAATACTTTCCCCACTGCCCCGATCAATACTTTCCCCACTGCCACGATCAATACTTTCCCCACTGCATCGGTCAATACTTTCCCGCTGCATCGATCAATACTTTCCCCACTGCCCCGATCAATACTTTCCCCACTGCCCCGATCAATATTTACCCCACTGCCCCGATAAATATATTCCCCACTGCCCTGATCAATATTTTCAGCATTGCCCAAAACAATATTTTCCCCAATGCACTGATCAATATTTTCCCCACTGTCCCGATCAATATTTACACCGATCAATATTTTCCCCACTATCCCGATCAATATTTATCCCACCGCCCTGATCTATATTTTCCCCACTGCACCGATCAATATTTTCCTCACTGCCCTGATCAATATTTTCCCCACTGCACCGATCAATATTTTCCCCACTGCCCTGATCAATATTTTCCCCACTGCCCTGATCAATATTTTCCTCACTGCCCTGATCAATATTTTCCCCAATGCACTGATCAATATTTTCCTCACTGCCCTGATCAATATTTTCCCCACTGCACTGATCAATATTTTCCCCAATGACCTGATCAATATTTACCCCTTGACCAACAGGTTATCTGGTTATTTTTTGCTGATTGTGGGAGTTCACTGTGCACTAATTGCTTGCTGCATTTCCCTGGAGTTCACTGGTGATTAGACCTGATGTGTAGTAAAGAGCTTTGGGATGCTCTAATGTCATGAAAGGCACTGTCATGTTTGACTTTTTAACTTTATTTCTTTACTTTTCTATGTTCACACTGAGAAGACTGTAGTGCTGAACTTTTAAACTGATTTTTTATTTTTCCACTTCAGTAACTAAGATTTTGTACCAGGGTACTATGTACCTAAGATGGCGCTGCATGTGGTGCCATTATATACATTTCACTGTACCTTTGCATCCTATATTTGAGGACACGTGACAAGAGAACCTAAATCTAAATTGATCAAAATGCAAATTTCTTTTTTGTTCTCTCCTAACAACTGTCCACAATTTCCAGACAGTGTTAGTGGCTGGCTTTGGGAGCAGGAACCCCAGATTATTCTTTCCCTCTGTATATCACGATTCTGAGGCCAATGTAGACTTTCTCGTTTTCAAACTAATGAGACAATAAGAAACTGATTAGAATGGGAGGCTTCCCTCAGGATGGGATGCAGGTCCAAGGGCTAGGCTGTTGTAGTCAATCTATTCTTACAACTTCCAGGACTGCTGGCTTCTGATGAGTTACACCCAACACTTAGTTGTTTAAAAACAACAATAAATGATCTGAAACAGTCACAGGCTTTTCAACAGTTGGTCCTGCAATATCTCCATCCTGTGAGTGACGAGGAATTCCAGACAGCCTGTTGGAGATTACAGCTCAGTGAAAGTGTCTGGGCAACAAATCTGGCTTACGTGATGCAGCAATTTGGTGTTATGCACAGATTCTATACACAGACACTGGGAGTTGAGAAGGGCTATCGATACCAGGTGAGCTGCTCCTGTTCCCCACATGCACTGAACATAATGGCAGGATCAAAATTACGATTGATTCACTGAACTCAGTGTGGTATCTTAAGAGAGAAATCAGGAGGGCAAAAAGGGGACATCAGATAGCTTTGGCAAATAGAGTTAAGGAGAATCCAAAGGGTTTTTACAAATACATTAAGGATTAAAGGGTAACTAGGGAGAGAATAGGGCCCCTCAAAGATCAGCAAGGCGGCCTTTGTGTGGAGCCGCAAGAGATGGGGCAGATACTAAACGAATATTTTGCATCAGTATTTACTATGGAAAAGGACATGGAAAATATAGAATGGAGGGAAATAGATGGTGGCACCTTGAAAAATATCCATATAACAGAGGAGGAAGTGCTGGATGTCTTGAAACGCATAAAGGTGGATAAATCCCCAGGACCTGATCAGGTGTACCCTAGAACTCTGTGGGAAGCTAGGGAAGTGATTGCTGGGCTTCTTGCTGAGATATTTGTATCATCAATAGTCACGGGTGAGGTGCCGGAAGACTAGAGGTTGGCTAACCTGGTGCCACTGTTTAAGAAGGGTGGTAAGGACAAGTCTGGGAACTATAGAACAGTGAGCCTGACGTCGGTGGTGGGCAGGTTGTTGGGGGGATTTCTGAGGGACAGGATGTACATGTATTGGAAAGGCAAGGACTGATTCGTAATAGTCAGCATGGCTTTATGCGTGGGAAATCATGTCTCACAAACTTGACTGAGTTTTTTGAAGAAGTAACTAAGAGGATTGATGAGGGCAGAACAGTAGATGTGATCTATATGAACTTCAGTAAGGTGTTTGACAATGTTCCCCATGGGACACTGGTGAGCAAGGTTAGATCTCATGGAATATAGTGATAACTTGCCATTTGGATACAAAACTGGCTCAAAGGTAGAAGACAGAGGGTGGTGGTGGAGGGTTGTTTTTCAGACTGGAGGCCTGTGACCAGTGGAGTGCCACAAGGATCAGTGCTGGGTCCACTACTTTTCATCATTTATGCTCACATCCAAATAATTTATATCAGAGGTATAGTTAGTAAGTTTGCAGATGACATCAAAATTGGAGGTGTAGTGGACGGCAAAGAATGTTACCTCAGATTACAACAGGATCTTGATCAGATGGGCCAATGGGCTGAGAAGTGGCAGATGGAGATTAATTCAGATAAATGCGAGATGCTGCATTTTGGGAAAGCAAATCTTAGCAGGACTTATACACTTAATGGTAAGGTCCGAGGGAGTGTTGCTGAACAAAGAG
>NC_057740.1:42863965-42881382 GCF_004010195.1 Chiloscyllium plagiosum
GTACAATTGCAACATTTAAGAGGCATTTGGATGGGTATATGAATAGGAAGGGTTTGGAGGGATATGGGCCAGGTGCTGGCAGGTGGGACTAGATTGGGTTGGGATATCTGGTCAGCATGAACGAGTTGGACTGAAGGGTCTGTTTCCATGCTGTACATCTCTATGACTCTATGACTCTATAGCAGTTATTGTTTTCTGATCTTAAGATCAAGTCTGTCTGGTCAGAGCACGTTTACTGGAATTTGATTGATCTCTGATCTCGGCACAAGGGAAAGGAACTGAGAAAGATAGAGAGAAAGGGAGAGTGCAATAAAAAGGAGGAGGGAGAGGAAAAAGTAAGTCAATGGACAAAGCAACAAACGAGGTAAAAACAATAACTGCAGATGCTGGAAACCAGATTCTGGATTAGTGGTGCTGGAAGAGCACAGCAGTTCAGGCAGCATCCGAGGACAGGTAAAATCGACGTTTAAACGAGACAATGTATGTCATTGAAACTATCAAAATTAGTTGTTTTTGCTCTGTTCCAGAATAGTGGTGTTAGGCATTCTGGGAAATAAAATACGATAACAAGGGAGTTATGTTAACATTTTATAAACCACTGATTTGGTCGCAACTAGAGTACTGGGGACAAGACTTTAAGAATGGTGTGACGCCATTAGGGACAGTGCAGAAAAGATTCACAGGAATACTTCCAGGGTTGACCTTCAGTTATATGGACAACTGAAGAATTTGGGACATTCTGGAGTAGAGAAGGTTGAGAAGAGATTTGATTGAGGTGTTCATGAGGGAGTGTGGATAGAGTAGTCCTACTGCTGGAAGGTTGGAAACAAAGGGCACAGCATTAGGATAATGGCAAAAGAAACAATGGAGACCTGAGGAAGAACTGTTTCAGAAAGTGAGTGGTTCGGGCCTGAAATGTATCGCCTGAGGCAGATTCAATCAGTGCTTTTAAGAGAGAATTGGATTATTATTATAAAAGGGAATATGTTGTGAAACCTGAATGGGTTCAGAAAAGATTTACAAGGATGTTGCCAGGTTAGATGATTTGAGCTATAGGGAGAGGCTGAATAGGCTGGGGCTGTTTTCCCTGGAGCGCCAGAGGCTGAGGGGTAACGTTATAGAGGTTTATAAAATCATGAGGGGCATGGATAGGATAAATAGACAGGTCTCTTCCCTGTGGTGGGGCAGTCCAGAACTAGAGGGCATAGGTTTAGGGTGAGAGGGGAAAGGTATAAAACAGACCTAAGGGGCAACTTTTTCACGCAGATGGTGGTATGTGTACGGAATGAACTGCCAGAGGAAGTGGTGGAGGCTGGTACAATTACAACATTTAAAAGACGTCTGGCTGGGTATATAAAGAGGAAGGGTTTGGAGGGATATGGGCCAAGTGCTGGCAAATGGGACTAGACTAGATTGGGTTATCTGGTCGACATGAATGAGTTTGACTGAACGGTCTGTTTCCCTGCTGTATATCTCTGTGGCTGTGAGTTCAGGGCCTTAAGGAGAACACTGGGGCGTAGCATGCGGCGAATTGCACCTTGATGAAGCTAGCACAGTTAGAATGGGTTGAATGGCCTTTCTCTGTGGCGTAATCATCCTGGAATTTGAACTCTGGTTAAGCACATTTTATGGAGGTTTCATCAAACATCTTTTTCTTAAAGAACAAATAAGCAGAGGTGATCAAAGGAAATGAAAACATTCAATTGTAACCTCTCTCTCTGATTTTTCTCCCGTACTGATCATTGTCGTGTCCTTGAGATTGATCCCTGATTTGTAGAAACTTCAGGATAATCCTGGAAGGTTGGTAACCCGAACCCGGAAAGGGAAGTGGCTTGTGTTTGAACTGACCCGCTGACCTGTGACTTTGCTGTGCCACCACTGACCCAGTTACTTACTGACCTCTGAACTCTCGGTGTAGCGAGGCAGTTTTTCAATGAGAGCCTTCAGCTCTTGAAACTTCTTGTTGGTCACGTGTACCTCAGTGTGTAGTTCCCTGTATTCTGCATATTGGTCGTTAAACACTCCTTTATATCGCTCCCGTTCTTCTGCAGACTCAATCTTTGGGTACTTGCTACACAAGAACAAAGAGCAGTTTGCTGATGATCAGTGCGTGAGCTCACTCTCAATTGTGCTGTGACATCTCACTGTATTATTAATGATTCTGTATGATTAATGATGAAGGCATTGATCAGTTATAATCAACAACAGCAACTTGTATTTATATAACAGCATTAATCTGCTTAGGCTAAAATATAATTCAAACCTGGCAGTTAACTGTTAACCATCAGTAACTGTTCCATTCACCACAGCATTGTCTCTACCAGAGTCCCCTTACCAACCAATCAGCATTCTCCTCTCATATAAAATCGATATAATTATAGACCAGTGAGCCTTGCTGCGGTTGTGAGTAAATTACCGGAAAGGGTTATAAGAGATAGGATTTATAATCATCTAGAGAGGAATAAGTTCATTAGGGATAGTCAACACGGTTTTGTGAAGGGTAGGTCATGCCTCACAAACCTTATTGAGTTCATTGAGAAGGTGACCAAACAGGTGGATGAGGGTAAAGCGGTTGATGTGGTGAATATGGATTTCAGTAAAGCATTTGATAAGGTTCCTTATGGTAGGCACTTGCAGAAAATATGGAGGCATGGGATTGAGAGTGATTTAGTGGTTTGGATCAGAAATTGGCTAGCTGTAAGAAGACAGAGGGTAGTGGTTGATGGGAAATGTTCATCTTGGAGTTCACCTGATGGAGCGTCGCTCCGAAAGCTAGTGTGCTTCCAATTAAACCTGTTGGACTATAACCTGATGTTGTGTGATTTTTAACTTTGTATCCTGGAGTTCAGTTACCAGTGGTGTACCGCAAGGATCTGTTTTGGGGGCACTGCTGTTTGTGATTTTTATAAATGACCTGGATGAGGATGTAGAAGGATGGGTTAGTAAATTTGTAGACTACGCTAAGGTTGGTAGAGTTGTGGATAGTGCTGACGGAGGTCGCAGGTTACAGAGGGACCTGGATAAGCTGCAGAGCTGGGCTGAGAGATGGCAAATGGAGTTTAATGCAGAAAAGAGTGAGGTGATTCACTTTGGAAGGAGTAATAGGAATAAAGAGTTCTGGGCTAATGGTAAGATTCTTGGTAGTGTAGATGAGCAGAGAGATCTTGGTGTCCATGTTGCCACCCAGGTTGGTCACTGCATTATAGGAAGGATGCGGAAGCTTCAGAAAGGGTTGAGAGGAGATTTACCAAGATATTGCCTGGTGTGGAGGGAAGGTCTTATGAGGAAAGGCTGAGGAACCTGAGGCTGTTTTTGTTAGAGGGAAGAAGGTTGAGAGGTAACTTAATTGAGGCATATAAGATAATCAGGGAGTTAGATAGTGTGGACAGTGAAAGCCTTGGATGGTGATGACTAACATGAAGGGACATAACTATAAATTGAGGGATGAAAGATATGGGACAGATGTCAGAGGTAGTTTGATTACTCAAAGAGTAGTAGGGGCATGGAACGCACTGCCTACAATGGTAGTGAACTCGCCAACATTAAGGGCATTTAAATGGTTATTGGATAAACACATGGATGAGAATGGAATAGTGTAGATTAGATGGGCTTCAGATTGGTTCCACAGGTCAGTACAGCATTGAGGGCTGAAGGGCCTGTACTGCGCTGTAATGTTCTATGCTCTATGATTTTTGCAGCTGCCTTGAATTGGTATTCTTGTGAATTGTCCTGATGAAAAGTGTCTTTTTTCAGCAACAGTCAAACTCTATTGTACCAAATGCAAATAAATATCCTTACGTTACATAATCAGGAATGATGAGGGGCTTTGGGACATGTCCAGCTGGAATGGATTTGTTGAGGGTCCCTGGACCACCGGAGCGGAGCTGGATATTTCTGATGGCCATCTCCTCCTGGGGCTGAGGTGTGTTCCTCCTGAAAGGCATGTGCTTGAATGAGAATGGCCGCTTCTGTTCCATCATCACTGCAGCTGTCTTACGCTACAAGAGAAAACATCAAATTAGACGGACCAGAAAGTCACTGCTGACAGTGCCGAGCCTGTGTTTTACATCAGACAGGAGATTCGGGGGCTGGATAGGCTGAATAAACCTAAAACCTAAACTTCATTCGAACAACGTGTTGACGAGTTTCATCCTCACATCATGTCTCTGGAGACTGATTGATTGGGAACAGGAAGCTCGGCTCATACTGCCTCACCTACTCTATCTCAAAATCCTTCACTGTCCTTAAACACAGTCACAGTGTGCCTTCATGTAACACTTTTAATGGAACAAGCACTCTGAGGTGCTTCATAGGAGAGCTAGCAGGTAAAAGTAGACTATTATAAGACAACTAAAAACAGTTTTTAAGGAAAATTTTACAGAAACAGACAGGGTTCAAGAGGTTTAGAGAGAAAACTCTCCAGCATGTGGTCAAAGCAGATGAAGTTACCAATGATGCAAGGATGAAAATCAAGGATGTACCGAGGTCAGAATTAGAGGAGGGATGTGGGGATGGTCTTACTAATGGCCCAATAATTGAATCCTCCTCACAGATTGATTCATATCATGGGTTGGTTGATTTAAACAGTGAAACACATTACAAGTTACAAACAGACTTGACCACAGACAGCTGATTCCTGTGAGCATGCTTGCAGACCCACAGACAGAGTCAAAACATTGTATACTCACTGCACACGGAGCCCTTAACAGTGAGATCTCTTAAAGGTGAGGTACACATACAACAGGGAGGTGGTGATGTCACGCAGGGAGTCGGGAACAAGGATCAGAGGAGCTCTGAAGAATAAAAGATACATTTTGGAAAAGCTTGTTGTCTTGCACTTGTCACGACAATTCGCAAGCAAACCAATTCGAGGGGAAAGCCAACAATTCTCCATGGCAACTCCCGTAACAATCAGAGTCCACCTGCCAACCCATCTGCACTTTCCTCTCTTGCAGCATAAATATTGATCTTTCCCTGGAATTGGTATGTTTGTAAATTGTCCTGATGAATATGAGATGGAAAATATCAACGCAATGTACTTTTTCATTTAGCAGTACTCCAGTTCTGTATGTCCAAACGACTGTAAGGAATCTTAAACAGGAGTACTACTGGAAAGGGAGCTAAGGCACAGTGGGGTCAGCACAGGAGATGATGAGGAAATGAGGTTTTGTCCGAATTAGGGTGTTGGTGGACAGGGTGTTGGGGAGTGGGTCTTGGTGCGAAGGAAGGGTTGTGGGAGGCTGTTGGTGGAGAAGGTGCTGGGGAGAAGGGTGTGGGGGCGAGGGTGTCGTAGGAAGGGTGTTGCAGGGGAGAGTGCTGGGGTTGTGGAGTTAAGGGGTGAAGAGGGTGTTTTGGGGAGTGGCTGGATAAACACTGAGGTTGAATATGGTCATAACACAAGCCTTGGTGAAGGATTCAGCTGGGACACATTACAGTGGTGAAGGTGACTTGGAAGATATGGAAGTGAATTGGCAGCAGTTCAGTAATGCAGCTACTAACACTGGCCAGACAGCAACACCCACATCCTATGAATGGATAAAAAAAATCTCAGCTCTGGGTCAAATAAAATAGCAAGGTTGTGAAGAATCTGTTTCAGAGACCGTTTCCAGGGAGAGGTAGATTTGGTATGGAATGGAATTTGTAGTGATGTCTAATTTCACTTTCCCAATATTTAATTGAAGGAAGTTTCTACTGATCCAGTATTGGTTGTTGGATAAATTGTCTGATAACTTAGTAACATTGGAGGAGCTGAGAGAGATGGTGCTGAGTTAGAGCTGGGTGTCATCAGTATTGTCATAATGACCTAAAATATTGTCTAATGTTCCAGAAACACTTTTTGTCCAATTTAATACCTGGGATCTTCATGAATTGAATGGTTTTAAAATGGACGAAAAGACAGAACTAAAATGACCATAGACATCACCTGACCACACAGTTTGGCCAAGTTTTGTGAAACCACCATGAGACTAAACAAAAGACATCCAGAACTAAAATTAACATTTTTTCTCAAGTCAATGAAACCACTCAAAATCTCAACTCCAGAAAAAGATCCCGTCCTTTATCTGATTTTCACCATTGTGAGAATCTTCACATGTTGGAACTGAAACATTGCCAACAGACAGAATACATAAACAGGTTGTATTTCAAGGAGCTTTACTGTAAAACACCAGAAGACTTGGATTTTGGACTAATGTATGACATTTTAATTGGAGAAAATTATAGCTGTATGCAATAATTTTTGATGTGACAGATTGGAGAGATGGAAATGAGGGGAGCTCCTCCACACCAGGTTACAATGAAAACTAACAGGGCTTTCAGATAAGGGATCTGAGGGATAGTGAGAAATATCAAGGGACAAGGAAACTGGGGACACCAGAGGTAATAGTGTGGGAGCAGGAATAGAAGCTGTTGCAGGTGATTCTCTGCCTACCATTGGATGGATAAGAACAGGACAAGGAGAGAGCTGTCATACTCCGCTAGATGACAGCGGAGAGACCTCGGAGGAGGGTGGTGTTGGAAGACGGTGGTTTTGGAGGAAGCTGGCATTGGACTAGGCTGCCATTGGAGGAGGGTGGTGTTGGAGGCAGTCAGTATTGGAGCAGTGTGGTGTTAGAGAAAGGTGGTATTGGAGGAGGTTGGCGTTGGGTGAAATTAGAGAGGGGGGTGTTGTCACCATGTCCAGGGTAACAGACAAGTTGAGAAGGATAGGGAGAAGCATTTACCACAGTTACAATATTTTAAAAAACTCATTTGTGACTTTGGTAATAATGATTTCATTTCTGTCTCAAACATGTATCTATATTTATCTTCACTTTGTCAATAAACTATTGTAAAGGTTTGGTTCATTTTATGAGAGCCAGCTGCTCAGATCTAACAGTGTCCCTCTACGATATTGTCGATGACTAGTGGACTGTGTGTCAACTCGGCCGCTGATGTTACAGAGTGTACCTTGTTCCTAAAGACTTCTCTTGCCTTTCTCCTCAGTTCATGACGCCACACCTTTAGACATATGACTGCGCTGACCAGGTACAGGAGCATGTTGATGAACAGGAAGCCAGCCGCTGCAATTTGCCCGCTCTCCACACGGCACAGCTGGTAATACAGGGGGCTGTTGGCTATCATGGTGTAGCACAGACCCCCGAGACTGAAACCAGTGACGTAGACCAGGCCAGCTGCCATGTACAAAAAGAAAAGGCAAGTGTTTATAATGAATTCAGTCAGTGGCCACCAATGGGAGTCAAGGAGAATGGTTCTGTAATACAGTGTGAGTCCCAGGATGAGGAGGCCCACTGTCACTACCCAAGCGAGACCAGCCATGACCAGGACAAAAGGGGTTTTGGGTCCACTGTAGTAATAATTGTCCCCAAGCCCAAGGCTGGGGAAAGATCCCCCAAGGACATTGTACCATTGGTTATCTTTCTGAATGTATGCACATACACAAGCGAACACCATTGCTCCAAAGAGCAGCTCCATCACCCCCAGTACTCGCAGTAATCCTGGCCAAGACTTCATGTATGCGTGTTTGAGTTGGTAGACGTGGATCATCTCCGTGTAACTCTGGGCTGACTCGGGCTGTTTCTCTGTGGGATCACTCTGAGATATGGTTGCCGATCCCTGTCTCGCTCCCCAATCTGCCATACCTGGGTGCGGACCTTTGACTGTTTGCTGAGAGCCCTCCTCTGAGCTGTCACTGCCTAGCGATGCAGTCCGCTGCCGGCTCAGAAGGGGTGACACAGGAGGTGAGCACTGCTCTGCTCCGCACACTGGGTACAAGTTGGATATCTGTCTTGTACGCCCACGGCGGCCCCTTAGGAAATTCTTCCAAGAGTCAGGGATGAATTTTCTCTTTGGTTTGATGTCAGGCACGGGCATCTCTAGTTCTGCTTCACCCACTGGCGGCTGCAGGGGCAATGGGGGTGGCTCATCCAATACTGTGAATATATTCTCCTCCTCCTCACTGGGCCCAATCCCTGAGCTGGACTTGGAATGCATGGGCAGTGTCTGCCTCTCTGGGTCAGAATGCTCAGTCTCTTGGTCATTGGCTGCCATCCAGCCCCTGCCGTAACCGTTGGTTACAGTTCTCCAGTCCAAAGACATCATTCCTCACCTCCCTGTTTGACTGCTCCAGCTGAACCAGATTGGACAGACGCCACACCTAAAGGCAGTGAGTGTTCGTTCAGTATAAAACCTTCAAATACGCCCTTCAGCACCTGGACTTTTACAAATCTCCTGGGGCTTCTATCACTTCAGTACGTCACCTCAGTAAATCGCCACTTCGTTGACGCTGGGTCTGAGACTGAAGTTGGCACAATGCCCTCAATGACTTCAGTTCTATTGTGCTGTGTCAGAAATCCACCGACAATCCTGAACAAAACAGAAGCAGGGTAACATTCCTTTCATTTTCAAAGTTTTCAGATTATTTTTCTCTTCACTTGACCCCCCTCACAGGATAGACAGGCACATGTCACAACCCCCTTCCCTTTCCCCCTGTGCACTACACAAACCCCCCTACTCACAGACACACACACCCACACACTCTCACAGACACATACCCACTTTCTTTCTCATACACACACTCTCTCTCCAATAAACACTTGCACATACATACAGTCTGAATAATAAAAACAGCTCTTTCTCCCTCCCCAGATAAAGAACCCCCCCTCAATAAACACAGAGACACACCAAGCAAACTCCTGCTTTCTTTGATTGGTCTCTTGACACCAAGAGCAGCTTCTTTCTCCTGCAGAGTGGTGGGCTCTGAACTGACTGGCTTGATGCTGGCTCTGCAAACCCTGCTGGAAGGTGGTGTTTGAAGAGACAGTGGTGGGACACTCGTGTTATTGCTTGCTCCTGTTTGCTCTAGGCTTCCATCTGTGCCTGTCGGAGATGGTCAGCACTTTTGTAGACTTGTCTCCAGTTTGGGTGGTGTTTGGTGAGACATTCCCAGGAGTCAGTGGGATGTTGCATTTCTTAAGGGAGGTTTTGAGGAAATCCTAGGAATGTTTCCTCTGCCCTCCTTATAACTGCCTGCCATGTTCCTGAGTCAGGCACTGGGATAATGAGGCCCACCCATCGCAGCTGATGGACAAGAACCCATGCTGGGGATGTTGACCTGAAAGAGAACACTGATATTGAAACACCTATCCTGCTGGTGCATTTGCAAGATGGTGGGGAGGTATTATGGCTGGTATTTCTCGAAGGACTTGAGGATTCTACTATACATCCTTGTATACCCTCCAAACACAAACGGCCCTTTCAAACACAGCCACATACAGCCCCTATAAACAATACACCATCCATCTCAATGGCAATTAGTGATAAGTAATGTTAATCTTGCCAGTAATGTCTTCATCCTGTGAACAATACATTATATAAAAAATACACACACAGCCCTGAACATATACACAACATACCCATTCACATAGTTTACACACATCAAGCCCCTATCATACAGCCCCTGCACCAAAACGCGTGCACACCCGCCCACACACACACACACACCGCACGCACACACACCCGCGCACACACAGACCCGCATACAAACACCCATCCATCCACCAACATACACTCACACACACACACAATCCCCGCCCCTCCCCACACACACACACACACACACACACACACACCTCTCTGCACTGCTACTACCCAGGGCCTGAAAACAGTAGTTGCTAAACAAGGGGTTATGGGACAAGGCTATATATGCCATTGGTGGGGTCACTGGTAGGGACCATAAGGAATAAGTCACTGACTCCTAATGAAAATTTTCAACACGGTGGAAGTGGTATGGAGCGGGAACATGGAGAACACTGGAATGGTGAGGGCTACTTTGGAAAGGAGGGATTTATTGTTGAGAATTTCACACATGAGTATCCAAGAGTAATTTCTCCCCTGTTGGATAAATGCAAAAACCCCTCCACAGTCAGTAGAAGATTAAGAGTCAGGGATTTCTCTCCAGTGTCCTGGGACCAATATTTATCCATCAATAACATCCATAAAAATGGATGATGATCTAGCCATTATCACATTACTGTTTGTTGGAGGTTGCTGTGTGCAAATTGGGTCCAGCTTGGGTAAGAGTCACTGACAATGGTCAATAAATGCTTGCCTTTTGAGCAAGCCTAGGATACCTACACCAACACCCAGTGAATCCACTTCTGATGCCTCAATTTAAATCACATTGCAGGAATGTTTACAGATAGTCATTTGCCTTCTCCCTTAATGCATCACAGTCTCAGTTCCTGTAGCCATCACTGGTTGAACAGATTTCTGCCAGCTCCATCACATGATCCCCTCTTTGAACTGCCCAACCCAGTCAAACAATAGCCAAGTAAAGTGCAAAAAGCTCAGTTTTGTTCACGCTCCTGTGAGTTTGCTTCTGTGTCACACACAGCTGTGCCCTGGAGGTTAAGCCTCAAAGATGACAATCCCAGAGGGTTAGCAACCTTGAGGCTTTTGGGGTCAGTCCATCCAATGACTGAAATCTCGACGCAAATCCACCTTGGTCCAAATCCATTGTTTTGTTGGATACAGTCTTAGACCCCATTGGACCCATACAATTCTTCCCCCTGTTGGAAATTCTTCTGGCACAGCGCCAATGGGCAGAATGGTCTCTGACTGCACATAGAAACCAGGAACAGGAGTAGACTATTTTTCCCTTTGAGCCATTCAATATGATGAGGGCTGACCCTCCATCTCAGTGTCTTATTCCTGCTTCCTCCCCATTTAACAGCAACACTGTTCTCGGAGTCTTTCTCGAATGTAGTCAGTGAGTTGATCACAACAGCCTTCTGTGGTAGAGAATTGCACAGGTACACTCCCCTTTGAGTGAAAAAAGGTTTCCTCATCTCAGTCCTGAGACTGTGACCCCTGGTTCTAGACTCCCCTCTCCAGGGAGAAACAACTTCCCTGCATTGCGTCTGCCTAGACCTGTTTGAATTTTACAGCTTTCAATCAGATTCCCCTCTCATCTTTCTAAATTCTAGTGAATACAAGCCCAGTCAAAGTGATCTCCCTTCACAGGACAGTCCTGTCATGCCTGGTATCAGCTGAGTGAGCCTCCATTGTGCTTCTTCTATGGTACATATACCCTTTCTTAGGTAGGGAAACCCAAAGCTATACACAGTACTCCGGGTGTGGTCTCACCAAGGCCCTGTGCAAGTGCAGCAAAACCTCCCTACTTCTCAGACAATGGATGTGAAGCTGGGAAGACACAGCAAGGTCAGGTAGCATCTGAATCGGCCTGAAACATTGCCTTTCCTGCTCCTTGGATGCTGTCTGACCTGCTGTGTTTTTCCAGCTTCACATCTATTGACCCTGACTTCCAGCATCTGCAGTCCTTAGTGTCTCCAATTCCCTACTCCTGAATTCTCATCCTCTTGCCATAAAGGCCATTGTACCATTTGCCTTGCTAATTGCTTGCTGCACCTGCCTGTACTTTTATAGACTGGTGTGAAAAGATCCCTTTGTGCATCCCAGTTCCCAATGGATCACCATTTCAATCATATTCTGCCTTTCTGTTTTTCACACCAAAACGTAGAACTTCCCATCCAGCCATGACCTACTGCATCTGCCATGTGTTTATCCTCTCACTCGGCCTGTCTAAATCACCTTGAAGCCTCCTTGCATCCTTCCTTCCAGCTCTCAGTCCTACCCAGTTTAATGCTGTAACTGCAGTAAGTGCTGGTGTTCCGATTTCATCCCGGGGTCTGTTATTACCCCTCCTTCCCAATCCGGGTGGTTCTGAATGCACTGACAGTCTCACATCCACAGCTTCCAAACAGAATGTTAAGGCAGAGAAAAATTAGGAACCACAAAAACCTGGATTTAAACCGATCGTCCAGTTTAAATAAGGAAAACTCAGAGAAGAGAATTATACAGAACCAAACTAAACTGAGTCCATCAGTGCTGCCCTCCCAGCAGTGCCCAGAGAACTATTAATGAGTGACAGAGAAATATTTACCCTCCATGTGAATCTGGAGTGTTTGGATTTCCCAGGCCGGTTCAAGGCTCTTGGTTGGGATTTGAGTCTGTTCCTCCCAGCTCTGACTCCAGACGGCGGAATCTGAGAGAAACTCTGACACAGGAACATCGGTTAAACCAAGTTAGATATTAACTAGGGCGAGAACCAACTGATTATTATCCAGAGAGAGAGAGAGAGCAACATCAAATAAAGAGAGTTAGATGA
Source organism: Chiloscyllium plagiosum (assembly GCF_004010195.1). Lineage (NCBI taxonomy): Eukaryota > Metazoa > Chordata > Chondrichthyes > Orectolobiformes > Hemiscylliidae > Chiloscyllium > Chiloscyllium plagiosum. Next base: position 42,876,153 of record NC_057740.1, read on the forward strand.
TAGAGAGGAGGAAAGAGGGATGGTACATTAACTACAAGAACGATATGCATTTTTGTAGTGCCTTTAACACCCCCCCCCCCACCCCTCCTCCACTGCACTAAGAAGTGATTGATGAAGAAATTTTGACCATGAGTCTCATAAGGAGATATTAGGTCAGGCTTTTCAAAGCTTGGAAACAGAGGTAGGGTTTCAGAGTGTTCGAGAGTAGCAAAGGGAATTGAAAGGATTCAGATGGAATCTGAGGCCAAAGTATTATTAACATTGTCACTGGTTATTTTCAAAGCCCCTCAGTAGTGGATGAAAGGCCCACCCTGTCCAGGCTGACTGTCCCAGAGTGGCAGTGCTCCTGGTTTCAGTTGAGATGTGGACAAGATGCCCAGCCACACTCACAGTGACACAGCATGTATGCCAAGGTGAAGAGGAACAGGTGAGGTTTCTCCAGGTACACCAGCTACCCATTCAGACACCTGATCGACCAGGTATCACTCTGCAAGGCGAGTAAGTGGATTAATCTCAATAACAAGCAGATTCATGTTAATGGCTCAATCAGTGGTTCCTCATACAGGGTCAGGCTGGAGGCTAATACATTGGGAATACTTTGTGAATCACTTTTAAGTGGATTTGGAGGAGTTGACATGTCCAATATTGTGACTATAATTCACCAGCTGTCCAGCCTTAATACTTGAAAAGAGTTTGGTTGACAAGGAGCTGGGATAATGTACGTTGCAAGTACATGACTCAGGCTTGATCAGCTCTGGTTTGATCTCCCAAATTTGACACGCAGAATTTCGGGGAAAGGAGAGGACAAATCCTGTTGCGTGGGTCCCTGAGCAGAATGCCCCATCACCAGAACTTTTCAACAAGCTCCGAGACATTGCTCGGCTGTTGGTGGGAAGGGCACTACCTGTCAGATCCTTCATGTACACCAGGTCAGTCTGCGCCACTGGACACTGCTCTTGAAGCAGTGAAGAGGATATAGAGACTGTTAGACATCTCCTGCTGGAATGTGCCTTTACAAAGGGAGTCTGGAAGTGGTTCGTTCAAGGTTCATCCTGAGCAGCTCCGTGACGTGGGATTCTGTGCTCTATGGTCCGTTCCCTGGGACACACACTGAGACAAACTTCGACTGCACCTGGAGAACCATCAACTTGGTGACAGATGCTCTTTGGTCCTCCCGAAACTTGTTGGTCTTCCAGAGCAAGGAGTTGACCTCAACCGAGTGTTGCAGACTGGCTCATTCCAAGGTCCAGGACTACGTGCTGAGGGATGCAGTAAAGCCTGGGGCAGCTATTGCTCGGGGACACTGTCTGAGGTCTTCCTGTCGAAGTATAATGGGGGTCCATTCAGTTATTGGACTCTCCCAGTGCCCCCAATGTTTGTAAATGTTGTCCGATATCAGGAGGAAATGCCTGGGGTTTTTGTGGAACCTGCGCATAGTGCCAAATTCCAATGTTCATTTGCTTCATGTGCAAAGACCGTACAGAACAGCTTCAGTTACTGTAAATGTATGGAAGGATTTTTTTAGGAATAAGGTGTATTTTTGCTAAAACAGAAACATATTTCCCAATCAACCTGATCAGAGATGTTACTGCACACCTCTGGAGCAGGTGGCATCTGAAACTAGGTTTCCTGGATCAGAGGTAGGGACACTACACACAAGTGCCCTCAAGACTATTGTCGGGAACCTGGCTCCATTAAGCTGGGATGGGTGGAATAAAATGCCAGGAAGCTGTGAAACAGCCTCTGTTTGGAGTCACATTGATGGTAACTGGTTCCTGGCCACTGTTATGTGGCCAACTGGAGCTCTGTCCCACATGCCCCTTGTACTAATCCTTTGATGTCAGGGAGCTATCCCAATGCAGTTGCCCTTTATTTCCCATCACTGTCTACGTTCAAGTCTCACCTCCCCCATAGTGTGTGATAACTCAGCAGGTTGATTAGAAAATACCTAACCTGTTGGAAATCAAGCAGTTCAGGTAGTTTGTCACCACCCAGAAAGGGTGCAGAGCAAGAGCTGTTCAATAGTAAAAACCCTATTGATGTTGTTTTCCTGGATCTGGAAATGAGAATGAAGCCTGATTGCTGACAACTTAAAATTCAACCAAAAAATTGTGCTTTTGGTTTACTCAAATCCCAGACATTTTATACCCAGTGGTGAATATAGCGACCTGGGTTTGGCAAGTGTCAAAACTTTATTGGGCAACCCTGAGTTAGAGAACTATAAAATTGACATTGCCAAAAGAGGCCCCTCAGCCCCTTTGTTGGTGCTAGCTCTTTGCTAGCATAATTACAAACTGACTCCAATGTCTTGATTAACAGTCGGTTGGCTTCTAACTAATTATTGAGTGATAAAGGAGAAACAGTTGATGGAACTTGAACTGCAATATTAGTCCAGTAAAATAAACTAGCAATTTTCAGACTTGTATTTATGTAGAGGGTGTGAAATAATAGTGATTTTGCTGCTACGTGTTTGGCTGATATTCCATCAGAAACGGTTTACAAATCGGTCAATGACAGATAAATACAATAGCAACAACTGGAAAGAAGCACTTGCATTCCTGATTTCCACCTCAGAACATTCCAGAGTATGTTACATCCTGTGAAAGACTCTCTCACTGCATCATCTATTGTTGTAAAGAAGGGAATACAACAATATGACATTACCAGGTCATCTTTTCTCTCCCAATGACATTGATTGAGGATATGGGCCAAATGCCGGCAAATAGGACAAGATTAATTTAGGATATCTGATCGACATGGATAAGTTGGACCAAAAGGGCTGTTTCCATGCTGTATATCTCTATGACTCTATAAATACTAGTGTTGAAAAATGTGGTGCTGGAAAAGCACAGCAGGTCAGGCAGCATCTGAGAAGTAGGAGAGTTGACATCAAAGTTTGTGAGAAGCAACATGAATTGGACTGGGACAACACTACTATTATAGGACAAGCCAATCAGAGAACAGCCAGGGAATTACTAGAGGCATGGCACTCATACACAGATTCAATCAACAAACACATCGACCTGGACCCAATATACCGACCACTGCAGCGGACAGCTGGAACTGACAACCGGAAGCGGCAGATTCAAACCACTATAAATGCCGGAGGAAACAACACAGAAGCGCTTCACAGGAGGCTCCCAAGCACTGAGGATGCAACGTCTGCAACACAAATTCCCAGCTCGGCGAACAGAACCACAACAGAGTTGACATTTCGGGCATAGCCCTTCATAACCACAAGAGGTGTAAAACCTGCACCCACGATTCCCCTGTCACCTCCATCTAAGACCCCAAAGATTCCTTCCACATCCGGCAGAGATTTTCCTGCATATCCAAACACCTCATCTACACTATCTGTACCTCTCGATATGGTCTCCTCTACATTTGGGGAGATAGGATGCCAACTTGCGGAACGTTTCCGGGAACATCTCTGGGACACATTAGACAACCCCACTGTCCTGTGGTCAACTGCTTCAACTCCCCCTCCCACTCCACCAAGGACCTGCAGGCCCTGGGCCTCCTCTGCCATCAAACACCTGCAGGAAGAATGCCTCATTTTCTGCCTTGAGACACTCTGACCACATGGAATCAATGTCGGTTTCACCAGTTTCCTCATCTCCCCTTCCCCCACCTTTTCCCAATCCTCCAACTCAGCACTGCACTCTCGAACTGTCCTACCCACATATCCTTCCACTCATCTTCCTTCCCATCTATCCACTCCACCCTCTGCTCTGGCCCATCACCCCCCACCTGCATCTATCTATCGTCTTCCCAGCTACCTTCCCCCCAGTCCCACCCGCCTCCTATTTATCTCTCAGCCCCCTTCCCCCTCCCATCCCCGCACTCCTGATGAAGGGCTTATGCCTGAAACATCAATTCTCCTGCTCCTCGGATGCTGCCTGACTTGTTGTGCTTTTCCAGCACCACACATTTTGACTCTGATCTCCAGCATCTGCAGTCCTCACTTTCTCCTAGTCTCTATCAATACTAGCCCAGGATATTGTGGAGAAATCGCTGATTATTCTTTGAAATAGTGGCTGTGGTATATTTCCCTGTCACATCAGAGGGCATGCATGGCCCCAGTTTAAAATCTCAACCATGCGTATTGGCTCCTCCAACAGTGCTGCACTCCCTTCAGTGCGGGTTGCCCTAGGATTATGTGGCAGGCATCTCTGTAGTGCTCACCAGAGGGCAGTGTGCACTAACTAATGATGGCACAGACAGTGCTGGGGTGATGTGGGAGGAGAGGCATAGCTGGCACTATAAGCTGTTTGGTACAAACTGAAGGAGTCACCTTGACAAAAGCTGGAATGATTGAATGTGCTGAGGTGTCAATTTACAGGCCTGAAGGAGAGAGCAGAAACACACCGTTAAGCCATTGCAAAGAGAAGCTGAAGCGATGGGAGGTGAGATAGCAGCTCAAGTAATGGAGAGAGGAAATTATGCATGATATAAAGATATAAATCAGAAAGAGCTAAGAATCATTAGTTGTAAACTAACCTGAGAGGAAGAGAAAAATGTAGAGAAGGAGATTTGAAAGAATGATTGGCAAAGTAGGAGGCAGAGAAAGGAATACAGAGAAACGGAAGGAAGCAGAGATCGGAATAGAATGAGTGAGGGATATGGAGTTGAAGAAATATAGCTGGAGAAAGGGGGAAAAGGGAGAGGAGTAAAACCAGAAAAGGTGAATCAGAAAAAGTGATCAGGTGATGGCAGAAGAAACACAGAGGAATTAAAAACGACAGGAATGGAGGAATACAAAAGGAGTGATGAGGATTGTGTGAGGGAATGGGGCTGTTGGACAGTCACTCCAACTCCATTCAATCTCAGGAAATAGTTAGTGATGCCATTTTAACAAATTTCCTCACCCTGTCCCTAGATGTTAGCTCTCTCTACGTACAACCCTCTCCTCCATCAGCAATTTCCCTCAGCGTCTTTGAACTCGCTACAAAAGGATGATGAGGATTGTGTGAGGGAATGGGGCTGTTGGACAGTCACTCCAACTCCATTCAATCTCAGGAAATAGTTAGTGATGCCATTTTAACAAATTTCCTCACCCTGTCCCTAGATGTTAGCTCTCTCTACGTACAACCCTCTCCTCCATCAGCAATTTCCCTCAGCGTCTTTGAACTCGCTCCCCCTCGCACCCCCTCCCTCTCACTGCCCCCTCCCTGTCACCGCCACCTCCCACTCACTGCCCCCTCCCACTCACTGCCCCCTCCCCTTCACT
>NC_057740.1:42884661-42894307 GCF_004010195.1 Chiloscyllium plagiosum
GGGAGTTACAGAGATGGGGAGGGGGTAAAGGAGGTGACAGAGATAGGGAGGGCGTGTAGGGGCTGGAGGAGGTAACAGAGACAGGGAGGGGTGAGGCCATGAAGGGTTAAAAACAATAATAAGAATTTAAAAATGGAAGCAGTGCTGGAGTGGGGGAGTGACTGTAGGTTAGTGAGCAGGGCTGTGGCTGGGGCAGGGGGTGAGTGGTGTAGGGGTGGAGTGGACACTGGTGAATGGGCTGGTGTGCTTGAGGAAATGGGAAACAGAATTTCAGATGAGCCCAAATCTGCAGAGTGTGGAGGATGAGAGGCCACAGTCACATTCTAAGGTCAGGAATGTAAGGGTGAGGGTTTCTGCAGTGGATAAGCTGAGGAAGTGAGACGGAGAGGCAATATTATAGAGGTGGATGTATATGTTCATGGATGTACGAAGGAGGTTATGGGGTCAGAAGTCAGGGACAAAGGAGACACTGAGGTGCAGCCTGAGACAGAGAGGAGGGCAGTGTAATCACTGGGGACGGAGGGATAATGTGTTGATAACCCAGCCCAGTGCAGGTCTTCTGGATATTAGATAAAGCCTGATGAAGGGCTTTTGCCCGAAACATCGATTTTGCTGCTCCTCGGATGCTGCCTGAACTGCTGTGCTCTTGCAGCACCACCAATCCAAATTCTGGATATTACACCCTACAATACATTATAATAGAGCTGGGATAGCTTGCAAAAAATATCTTCAAGTGTAATCACTGTTGTGATACAGGAAATGGGCCAGCCATTTTGAGCAGAGCAAGATGCCACACAAAAAGAAAAGCCCACTCCCTCTGTCACACTGATCCTCAGTGTGATAGATGTTTAAAATTCATTTGTGGGACATGGGCATCACTGGCTGGGCCAGCATTTACTGCCTGTCCCTAGTTGACCCTTGAGAAGGTGGGGGTGAGCTGCCTTTTTGAACCGTTGCAGTCCATGCGCTGCGGGTGGTAGACCCACAATGCCCCAGGGTGGAAATTCCAGGATTTTGACCCAGTGACAGTGAAGGAATGGTGATATTTTTCCGGATAGTGAGTGGCTTGGAGGGGAACTTGAAGGTGGGGTGGTGTTCCCATGTATCTGCTGCCCTTGTCCTTCTAGATAGAAGTGGTTGTGGGTTTGGAAGGTGTTTGGTAAATTTCTGCAGTGAACCTTGTAGATAGTACACATTGCTGCTACTGAGCACCGCTGGTGGAGGGAGTGGATGCTTGTGGATATGGTATCAATCAAGCAGCTGCTTTGCCCTGGACGGTATCAAGCTTCTTGAGTGTTGTTGGAGCTGAACCCATCCAGAGAAGTGGGGAGAATTCCATCCCACTCCTGACTTATGCCTAGTAGATGGTAGACAGGCTTTGGGGAGTCAGGTGGTGAGTTACTCGCTGCAGTATTTCTAGCCTCTGATCTGCTCTTGTGGTCACTGTGTTTCTGTGGAGAGTCCAGTTGAGTTTCTGGTCAATAATAATCCCTTGGATGTTGATAGTGGGGAATTCAGTGATGGTAACACCATTGAATATCAAGCGGCAGTGGTTAAGTTGTCTCTTATTGATGATGGTCATAGCCTGGCATTTATGTGGCTTGCATCCCAAGGCTGGATATTATACATTTGTTGCATTTGAACATGGACTGCTTCAGTATCTGAGGAGTTGTGAATGGTGCTGAACATTGTCCAATCATCCGTGAGCATCAATGAGCATCCCCACTTCTGACCTTATGATGGAGGGAAGGTCATTGATGAAGCAGTTGAAGATTGTTGGGCCAAGGACACTACTGTGAGGAATTCCTGCAGAGATGTCCTGGAGCTGAGATGACTGACCCTCCACAACCACAGCCATCTTCCGATGTGTGTCAGGTATGACTCCAACCAGTGGAGAGTTTGCCTCAATACCCTTTGGTTCCAGTTTTTCTTGGGCTTCTTAATGTCACGGCATTGATCAAATGCTGCCTTGACGTCAAAAGCTGTCCCTCTCCCCTCCCCTCTGGAATTCAGCTCTTTTGTTCATGTTTGAACCAAGGCTGGAATGAGATCAGGATCTGAGTGACCCTGGCAAAACCCAACGGGGCGTCACAGTGCAGGTTATTGCTGAGCAGGTGTTGCTTGATAGCACTGTCGATGACCCCTTCCAACATTTTACTGAGGATCGTGAATAGACTAATGTTGTGGTAATTGACTAGACTGGATTTGTCCTGCTTTTTATTCACAGTACATACCTGGGCAATTGTCCACATTGTCGGGTAGATGCCAATGTTGTACTGGAAGACCTTGGTTGGGGGAGCAGCAAGTTCTGGAGCACAACTCTTCAGTACAATTGCTGGAATATTGTCAGGGCCCATAGCATTTGCAGCATCAAGGGTCTCCAACCATTTCTTGATATCACTTGGAGTAAATCAAATTGGCTGAAGGCTGGTGTCTGTGAGGCTGAGGATCAGTGGAGGAGGCAAAGGTGGATCATCCACTTGGTGCTTCTGGCTGAAGATTGCTGTGAAATTTCAGCCTTATCTTTTGCACTGACATTTCCATCATTGAGGATGGGGATATTTGTGCAGCGATTCGGCTGCTGTTATGGCCCACAGCACCTCATGGATGCCCAGTCTTGAGCTGTTAGATCTGTTTGATATCTGTCCCATTTAACATAATGATGGTGCTACACAACACAATGGAGAGTATTCTCAATGTGAAGGTGGGACTTTGTCTCCACAGGGACTGTGTGGTGGTCACTCTTTCCGATACTGTCATGGATAGATACATCTGCTGCCAACAGATTGGTGAGGGTGAGGTTAAGTATGTTTTTCCCTCTTGTTGGTTCCCTCATGACCTATGTCCTTTCGGACCCAACCAGCTCGATCAGTAGTACTGCTGCCGAGGTACTGTTGGTGGTGGACAGTGAAATCCCCCACCCAGAGTACATTCTGTGCCCTTGACCCTCAGTGTTTCCTCCAAGTGTTGATCAACATGGATGGGACATGGTAATCAGCAGGAGGTTTCATTGGTCATATTTAACCCTGAAGCCATGAGACTTCATGAGGTCTCTCAGGGCAACTCCCTCCTGACTGTATCCCATTGCTTCACCACCTCTGCTGGGTCTGTCCTGCTGGTGGGACAGAAGATATCCAGAGATATGATGGTGGTGTCTGGGACATTATCAGTAAGGTATGTGAGCATGATTGTGCCAGGCTGCTGCTTGACTAGTCTGTCAGACAGCTCTCCCAATTTTGGCACTAACCCCTAGATGTTAGGAAGGAGGACTTTGCAGGGTCGACAAGGCTGTTTCTGTCATTGTCTTTTGTTGATGCAATGCGATCCACCCGTTTCATTTCTTTCTTGAGACGTCATAACAATTGATACAACTGAGTCCCTTGCCAGGCCATTTCAGAGAGCAGTTGAGAGTCAATCACATTGCTGTGGGTCTGGAGTCACATGTAGACCAGACTGGGTAAGGATGGCAGATTTTCTTCCCTGAAGGACATTAGTGAGACTCTCAGTTGTAACACTCTCTCTCTCTCACTCTCTCTCTGTCACACTGACCGTCAGTATGAGACTCTCCATTATAACACTCTCTCTCTCTCTCTCACTCTCACTCTCACTCTCTCTCTCTCTCTCTCTCTCTCTCACACTCTCTCTCTGTCTCACTGACCGTCAGTGTGAGACTCTCCATTATAACACCCTCTCTCTCTCTCTCTCTCTCTCTCTCACTCTCTCTCTGTCACACTGACCGTCAGTGTAAGACTCTCAGTTGCACAGATTCTTGAAATTAATCGCCACCTCTTTTGTTTTGTTTATTAATGTCCCAGTGGAGGGGAAAGTGTGTTCCTGGGCTTTTCCGTTCATGATTTGATTGATGAGGTTGTCAGGATTTTATTTCCAAATTGCTCTTAAAACAAAACTTGACACCAACAGTGGCTGACTAGAGTCTGATGCTGTAAGGATATTGAAGAGTGGAACAGGAGTTAGGGAGCTTGGTGTTCTGGAGGTGTCAGAACCAGATGCTGGTTCCTTTAGTTCCAGTTTGGGGTTAGTTTTACCTTTGATTTAACTGCTTTCAATTATGAAAGCAAACAAATGTAAATGTGCAGGATTATCATTGCTCAGCATGTAATTAATGAACAGCTGACACAGACAGATCACCAAACTCCAACAATTAACCAGAAATGCGATAGGGACATAGAACATTACAGCGCAGTACAAGCTTTTCGGCCCTCGATGTTGCGTGACCCATGGAATCAATCTGAAGCCCATCTAAACCATACTGTTCCATTATCTTCCATATATTTATCCAATGACCATTTAAATGCCCTTAAAGTTGGCGAGTCTACTACTGTTGCAGGCAGGGCATTCCATGTCCCTACTACTCTCCGAGTAAACAACCTACCTCTGACATCTGTCCTATATTTATCACCCCTCAATATAAAGCTATGTCCCCTCGTGTTAGCCATCATCATCTGAGGGAAAAGGCTCTCCCTGTCCACCCTATCTAACCCTCTGATTATGTTTTATGTCTCAATTAAGTCACCCCCAACCTCCTTCTCTCTAACGTAAACAGCCTCAAGTCCCTCAACCTTTCCTCCTAAGATCTTTCCTCCATACCAGGCAACATCCTAATAAATTGCCTCGAACCCTTTCCAAAGCTTCCACATCCTTCCTATAATGCGGTGACCAGAACTGTACGCAATACTCCATGTGCGGCCGCACCAGAGTTTTGTATAACTGCATCATGACCTCATGGTTCCAATTCCTCTACCAATAAAAGCTAACACACTGTATGCCTTCTTAACAGCCCTATCAACCTGGGTGGCAACTTTGAAGGATCTACGTACATGGACACCAAGATCTCTCTGCTCATTTATACTACCAAGAATCTTATCATTCGCCCAATGATGATTATATAAATCAAGCAACCACTGCTCTGAACCCCCTCAACGATCTGAATACTCTCGTCCCAGACCAGTCATCACAGTTTATAATTACAGAGAATGGCCTGCTACAGGACAAGCATTTGGATTGGCTGATTTTATTCAGTTTATCTTCATATAGACAAATCTTTCTCAGTCACTACCCGCCCAATTATGACCAGTTTGGGTTCCGCCAGGACCACTCAGCTCCTGACCTCATTACAGCCTTGGTTCAAACATGGACAAAGGAGCTGAATTCCAGAGGGGAGGGGAGAGGGACAGCCCTTGGCATTGAGTCCACATTCAACCAATTGTGACATCAAGGAGCCCTAACAAAACTGGAGTCAATGAAATTGGAGAACATTCTCTAATAGTTGGAGTCATTTCCAGTCTGTAGGAAGAGGGCTGTGGTTGTGAAAGTCAGTCATCTCTCAGCTCCAGAACATCTCTGCAGGAGTCCCTCAGAGCAGTGTCCGCGGATCAACCATCTTCAGCTGCTTCATCAATGACCTTCCCTCCATCATAAGGTCAGAAGTGGGGATATTCGCTGATGATTACACAATGTTCAGCACCATTCACGACTCCTCAGGTACTGAAGCAGTCAGTGTTCAAATGCAGAAAATCCTGGTCAATATCTAGGCTGGGGTGACAACTTTCAACCAACATTTGTACCACACAAATGCAAGGCAGTGATCATATCCAACTAAACACCACCTCTTGACATTCAATGGCATTGCTATCACTGAATTCCCCACTGTCAATTGACCAGGAATTGAACTGGACTAGTCATATAAGACTTTGGCTACAACAAAGGCTCAACAGCGAGGAATCCTGCAGTTATTCCTTCAACTCCTGAATCCCCAAAGCCTGTCCATCATCGATAAGGCACAAGGCCATTTGATTAGCACCCCATCCATCACTTTCAATTTCACTTCCTTCTACAGCAACACACAAGATGTTCTGCAGAAATTCACCAAAATTTATTAGCACTGTACAAACCCATGAGCACTTCCACTTAGAGGGAGAGAGCAAATGATACACAAACCACTACCACTGAGTCTCATACGGTCCTGGCTTAGAAATATGTCATTGTTCCTTCAGTGTTACAGGATAAAATCCTGGAACTCCCTTCCCAAACAGCACTATGGGTGCACATCATATGACCTGCAACAGTTCAAGAAGGCAAATCACCACCACTTTCTCCAGGGCAATTAGGGGCAGGCAGAAAAGGCTGGCCCGACCAATGAGGGTCACATCCTGTGAGCTTGGTACAGTATTAGGAGTGGGATCAAGAAAGAATCTGTTGTCCTGTTCAGCACAACAACAGAAACGTACACATGTATCACACCTTCAACATCTTCAAGCTGCCCTCCGGTTCTTCTCCAGAGCAACAGGAAGCACCAATTAACTTCAAAATGCAATACTAAATTGCAACAACAAGCAAAACTGATGTCATTTACACAATCCCGGGCCAGAGCTGTAACAAACACTACATCGGACAAACAGACAGAAAACTAACCACCAGGATACATGAACATCAACTAGTCACAAAACGACATGACCCTCTCTCACTAGCATCCTTATGTACAGATAAGGAAGGACACCACTTTGACTGGGACAACACATCCATCCGAGGACAAACCAAACAGAGACATGCACAAGAATTCCTAGAAGCATGGCATTCCATCCGGAACTCTATCAACAAACACATTGACTTGGATCCCATTTACCATTCCCTGAGAAAAAGAACAGGAAATGACATCACCATAGAAAATAACTTCACCACAGGAAATGACATCACCAGCCCAAAGAAACCCAAACATATAAAGCAGTAATCATCAACAGTGCTTTGTCCGGAGGCTCACTGAAGATGTTACCTAGTATGGTGACGAAACGTTTGAAAATGAACCTTCGAGCTCAGCGAGCAAACTTACATCCAGAACCTCAACCTGAGCTACAAATCTTCTCAAAACCCACTAACAGTAATAAATATAACATGGTCCCAAGCTTGCTCAAAGTATATCTTAAAGATAAAGGGAGAGCCTGAGAGGTTTAGGGAAGGGATGACAGAGCTGATAGCATTGCTGTCAATGGTGCAGCCATTAAAATCGGGGATGTGCAAGAGGCTGGAATTGATGGGGTTGGGGGAGCAGCGGTTTAGAAATCCTGGAGATTTGTGATGGGCTACAGGAACGTGGTGGGTGGGTTCGGGGTAATGGAGAGTAACACTAGAGCAAGAACTTTAAAATGGAGGAGCTGCTGGGCAGGCAGTCAGTGAATGGGGCGAGAGAGATGGGGGTGCAGCGGGTGGTGTTTGTGAGGGCATGGGCAGAGGTTTGGATATATTTACAGAGGGAAGTGGTAAGTGGGAGATAGCATTGGGGCATTTGAGAATGGCAGCATCGCGGGGGTGGCTGAGAGTTTTAGCAGCAGATTGAGGTAGCGACACTGATTATTTCTCACTGATCCACTAATTTGAGTAAACAATTAAACTCCTGCCGTGTCCTCCTCTGCTGTGAGTTTGTTGCATTGCCCTCGGTTTGTGACAGATGGAGGGAGGTCTTGCTCATTCAGCAGGGTCCAGCAGCTTTGTTCCTGCTGTTACTTTGATTAATTGGACCTGCAGCTCACTGCATCAGAGCTCAGTCCTTCAGGCCTGAAACATAATTAGTGGTACTATTTCCGAAAGCTTTTGTGATGCTAGCTCTTTGCCAAGTCACACTTTGAAACAGCAATTACTTCATTTCCCCAAGTTGTTGCACCGGTGTTACATAGAATGTACAGAAACAGGTCATTCAGCCTGTCTCCTTATCTGTGTTTATCCTCCGAACTGGCCTTGTTCAGCAAAGCCACTTTATCCTTTCCCCTTTGTGTGCTTATCCAGCTTCACCTTAAACGTATCTACATCATTTACCTCAAACTCTCTCTGTGGGAGCCAGTTCCACATTCTCACCAATCTGGATACAAAAGTTTCCCTGACATCCCCATCAGATTTCTGAGGGGCTGTCTTATACTGATGCTCTTAATTTTGAATAAAAACTGAAAGAACTGCAGATGCAGGAAATCAGAAACAAAGTTAGAAAATGCTGGAAAGGCTCAGCAGGTCTAGCAGCACCCTTGGAGAGAAATCAGAGTTAACGTTTCGGGTTCAGTGAGCCTTCCTCAGAACTGACGGTAGCTCGGAAAAAGTTGTTTTTTTGTGCAGAAGGTAGGATGAGGGGAAGGGGTAAGGAGTAAACAATAGTTGGGGATAGAGCCCAAAGAGAGAAAAGGGCAGTTGGTAACATACCCCCCTGTTCCCTGGCCAACATCTCTGTCTCCGGCTTGCTGCAGTGCTCCAGCAAAGCTCAGCACAAGCTGGAAGAACAGCACCTCACTTTCCCCTTGGGAACCCTGCTGCCTTCCAGACTCAGTATCACATTCAATAATTTTAGGGCTTGAAGCACCTTCTCCCATGGCCTTAAACCAACCCCCACACACCAGGCCTCGTTATGATACGCTCTGCTCTTACACACACCACCCAACGTTAGCCATCAATAGTCTCTGTTTGCATCCAGTCAATCTCCCAGACTGATTGTTATCCAGTCGTTTGTGAATCCTACTGTCCTTCCCTCTCTTTGGGCTCTATCTCCACCCATCATTTACTCCTTCTGCCCCCCCCCACCCTAACTTCTGTATAAAACACAACGTTTTCCTAGCTACCATCAGTTCTGAAGAAAGGTCACTGAAACATTAACTCTGATTTCTCTCCTCAGGTGCTGCCAGACCTGCTGACTGTTTCCAGCAATTTCTGGTTTTGGCTCTGAAGTTTGAATGTTTCCATCTTCCTTACCTGTACCATTTCAAAAATACCTTCGTAATTTGAAATATCTCTATCAGGCCGCCACCTCACTAGTTTCTAGACAAGGAAGTCCCAGTCTGAAACAAACAATACACAGAAAGTGCTGGAGAAGTTCAGCAGGTCTGGCAGCATCTGTGGAGACAGAAACAAAGTTAATGTTTTGAGTCCAGTGTGACTGTTTTTCAGAACCGTTCTGAGAAAGGATCAGTAGATACACAACATGAACTCGGTTTCTCTCTCCACTGAGGCAGTTAGACTTGCTGAGTTTCTCCAGCACTTTCTGATTTATTTTGGTTCCCATGTTCAGCATCTGCAGTTCTTTGTTTATTTTAGAGTCCCTGACTGTTATCCCTTCCTGATATTGATCATCTCACAGCTCTGGAATCATCCTTGACAATCTTTTCTCTGTATCCTTTTTAGAAAATGGAGACTACAATTGTTCTCTAGCACTCCAAGTATGGTTTCAGGAAGATTTAAGTTTAACATAACTTCTCTGATTTTCAGTAATATTTTTAGAAATGAAACTCAGTGTTCGTTGATTTCTGCCCTTATTAATCTGCTCCCTCATGAGGAGTGGTTAAGGACACTGGGTCTGCATTTGATGGATGAGGGGATATCTGATTGAAGCTTACAGAATACTGAGAGGCCTGGATAGAGAGGATGTGGAGAAGATGTTTCTATCAGTAGGAGAGACTAGGACTCGAGGGCACTGCTGCAGACCGAAGGCATGACCCTTTGGAACTGAGGTGAGGAGGAATTTCTCCTGAAGCTAATCCTTGTGATAGAGTTCAATGATTGCCATACTCTTGCTCTTCAGAGGCTGTTCCTTGTTCATGATTAGTTTGAGCAGGATATGCCGCCAGGGAAGCCTCATACAAAAGTTCCGTTCTGA
>NC_057740.1:42894807-42896503 GCF_004010195.1 Chiloscyllium plagiosum
CACAGAGAATTCCTGGAATTCTGAGGACCTTCTGGATATCCAATTCCATGTGTCACAGAGATTGCTTTCTGTGTTGGTATTCCTGTTTCTCACTACCCTGCTGATTAGTTGTTACTTGCCTGTTTCACTGACTCAGCAGAAGTACCTGAATAATGTTGATAACCTATTACTTCACAGCACGGAGAATTAACAGATTCACTTCAATAAACTCCGAGGGACTCACACACCGGTGTGACCTTTGGACAAAATATCCAAAGGTTCATTTCCTGAGGAGATTATGTATCCCAGTGATGGGATTCCCCAGTGACAGTCCCATTGAGAGCTCGGTGTTTCTCAGTGTGCAAACACAACTGGGATTGAGAACATCATCAAACATACAAAGCTCAATCCCACCAAATAAAATCACAGAGTTTAAAATCAGACTCCCCTCAGGAGATTTCTAATTGAACCCTGGGCAATTATGCTGGAAAATGTATTCCTCTCTGATTTTCATTTACTCCGCATTCAGTGGGGTACAGACCCATGCATACTGACTCTCACTGGTGCACAGTCCCACACACACACTGACCCTCACTGGGGGACAGTCCCACACATGCTGACCCTCACTGGGGTACAGTCCACACACACACTGACACACTGGGGTACAGGGTCTCTCTCTCACACACACACACACACACAGACTGATATGGGCTCCCATACACACACTGACTCTGACTGGGTTGGGAGCTTCATATACCTCTGCAGTGTAATTGATTCCTCTGAATCAGGCAGTTGGGGGCAATATTCATTGGTCAAATATAATATTAGAATAAGTGAATATTTCTGCAGTTTTGCTTCAAGGACAAAATTAAAATATTTCATGAAGAGCGAAATGAGTGCAGATGGAACAGTTCAGTCGAACACCCAGAGGAAAGGAGGCAAAATAGCTGTTTTATTACCTTGGGAATTCTGCTGGAATAATGAAGCAGGAAATTGCCCTTGTCAAAGTCGGTATTTGACCCAGAAATCCGTGGTCATGGAGATAGTGAGCAGGGACTGCGAGAATGCAGGAACAGCGCTGTGGTGGAACGGAGTCAATAACAGACTGGGGACTTCAGAGTAAAAGTGAAAATGGGTTTCTCATTTCTGTGTTGAAATTAGTCTCTGACCTGCTTCACGTTCCACACTGTGAGTCCCCGTCTTCAATCTTTATTTCAATTTCAGATTACTTTCCTCACTCCTGATTAATCTCATCAAAATAACTGGTGTCCTATATTAAGCTCATCGTCACTTTGGAAGATCTGCCCTTGGACTTCAGCAATAGCCCAGCTAATAGACAGGATAGGGTCATCAATTAACCCCTCGGTGTCAGAGAATGGGCAATTTTCTTGGTAAGGCCAGCATTTATTTCCCATCCCCCAATGTCCCCTGAGAATGATGGGGGGTAAGCTGTCTTTTTGAATATGATTATGGGCCCTCTGAATCAACCTCACACAGGGAACCTCATCACATCTAGACCCCACTTAATAAAAACTGCTTCAAGAAGACCCCCAGAGGTGCTTTTCCATTTGCAGAGGCAATTGCTCCGCAGCTCCCGGAATGTTCCATGCAAATAGGTGTCTGAGTCTACCCCACAACCCCATCCCAACCCTCCCCAACACACCCATCACCTCCCATCCCAACCCACAACCCATCCCAGCCACACCCACCCAACCCT
>NC_057740.1:42896867-42930411 GCF_004010195.1 Chiloscyllium plagiosum
CACCCCTATCCCAACACCCACTCTCACCTACACCCACATCCCACCACCACCCCAGCCCCACTCCTAACCCTATACCAAAGCCCAACTCCACCTCACCCCCAAACCCAATCCCACCCCACTGCCAAATCCATCCTGACTAGTTCTCTGATTTGTTTCTGGTCTCACCTCAGCTCTTTGTCACTGTAGAGCCTGTGATTGTCTTGGATTTTGCACAGAGCCAGACTGCTTCTTTAACTGGAGAAATAAATGCCAAATACTGAGGACGCTGCAAAATCTGAAATAAGCCCAGAGCCCTGGACAGCCCTGTGGATCAGTGGGTTAGCACTGCTGCCTCACAGCGCCAGGGATTCAGGTGAGATTCCACCCTCGGGTGACTGTGTGGAGTTTGTATATTCTCCCTGTGTCTGTGTGGGTTTCCTCCCACAGTCCAAAGATGTGCAGGTTAGGGTGGATTGGCCATGGGAAATTGTCCATAGTGTTCAGGGATGTGTAGCTGTGTGGATGAGCAATGCAGGTTTACAGGGATGGGGTTGGAGTGGGATAGTCTTCAGAAGGTCAGTGTGGGCTTGATGGGTTGAATGGCCAGCTTTCACACTGTAGTGATTTTATGAATGCTGGAAAAACTCAGCAGCATCTGTGGAGAAAAAGAGTTAACATTCTGAGTCAGGTTCTTCATCTAAAGAAGAGGCATACTGGATTTTAATCATTAACTCTATTCCTCTCTCCACAGATGCTGCCAGACCTGCTTGGCTTCTCCAGCCCTCTCTGTGTTTTTTTTAAATTGTATAATGGGCCAGTCAGCGCTAGTGAGGGTGCTGTTTATGGTAATATTGCCAAACCTGTCAGCACCTGTGGGTTTGGTAACCACTTTCCACCCAAATTCAGGACCCCAAACCCTGCGATCAAATTCAGTCCCATGTTTCTGAAGCAGTCACCCAGGGCTCTGGACTCCTACTATCAGACAAAATGTCTCAGACCTAAAAAGTTAATTCTGATTCTCTCACCACATTTGCTGTCAGACCTGCCAAATATTTGCAATATTTTCTGTTCTGATATCTGGATGTGTAGTCAAGTAAGATAACCAATAGAAAGCAACTCTTCCCCTTAGACAAGAGAGCAAATGTTTAAGGTGAAGGTCAGTCAGCTTAGAGAGGATTGAAGGAAAACCCTTTTCAACCAGAGAGTGGTGGGGGTCTGGAAGGTACTGCCTGGGAGGCTAGTTGAGACAGGAAACCTCACTATGTTTAAAAAGTACTTGGAGGAGCACTTGAAATGTCATAACATTCAAAGCTATGGACATAATGCAGGAAAGTAGGACTAGGGCAGATAGCTATGTATTTTTGGTAGTACTGACTTTATAAGCTGAAGGGCCACTTCAGTACTGTGTATTATCTGATTTTAATCATTCTTCTCACGTACCATCTCATTGATGGTTTAGAACATAGAACATAGAACAATACAGCGCAGAACAGGCCCTTCGGCCCTCGATGTTGTGCCAACCTGTCAGCTCGTCCCCCTACATTATCCCATCATCATCCATGTGCTTATCCAAGTTTTGTTTAAATCTCCCTAATGTGTCTGAGTTAACTACATTGGCAGGCAGGGCATTCCACGCCCTTACCACTCTCTGAGTAAAGAACTTGCCTCTGACATCTAGCACCCCTCAATCTGTAGTTATGCCCCCTCGTACACGCTGATGTCATCATCCTAGGAAAAAGACCTTCACTGTCTACCCTATCAAATCCTCTGATCATCTTGTATGTCTCTAGAATTTGGTACTCCCCAGGAGTTTCTTTTCATCATATTTATCAGTGAGAAGGGGAAAGGGATAGAGATCCCAAAATCTTGATAAATAAGTAAGTAGGGTTGGTGGGAGCTGCAAGTTGCTTAAGGACATTAATGGATAAAATGTGTGCGCAGAACTTTGGGAGATGAAATTCAATGATGGAAAATGTGCAAAAACCCAGCTTAGTCCTCAGAGAGTCCTGACTTAGGAGACGTCAGGAGCAGAGAGATTTGATGAATGCAAGTTTAGAAATACTAAACGCTATTGGACAGCTATAGAAATTATATAAGGAGTTGAATGGAATATTGGACTTTACCACAAGAAGGTTAAGATTGTTCAGAGCTCTGGTTAGACACTGCCTGGAGGGACTGGATTCAGTTCTGGACCCCTCCTTGGAGAGAGTGCAGAACAGAGTCACTTGGTGAAACTGGACTCAAAAGGGTTAAATTATGAAGCAGAGAACCAAAATTATCCTCTAGAGAAAGTCAATGACTTCATGGAATTTGAGAGAAAAATTGGAATTAACAAAAATTACCTGCTATGGATATTTTGATCCTTGCCTGTGCAGCCTTAAAAAGATCATGACATTATTGAAATAATGAATTTTTAAAGAGTTTTAAATTATTTCATTCCCAGTGATAGATGAAGAATGATGAACCCATCATTAGTGATCAGGTCTCAACTCTCAAGCACCTGTTTTGCGATTTCTCATTCCACTGTTTCTGTTTCTAACAAGCTTCTCTGCTGATTGTTGGTACATTGAAGGTGGGGGTGAGGGTGGTGGTCGGGAGGTTTGTGGGGCGAGTGGGAGGGGGCTAATGTGCGTTTTCATTCATTAGGTTTCCAAGCAGAATCACAATGTCAGCATCTTACAAATGCTTCAGATGTGTAGCACCTTATTCAAACTCCCACCTGGAGTGTTCAGTTCTGGACGCCACATCTTAGGAGAGAGTTTGGCTTTGGAAAGGGCTGCAGTGCAGATAAACCAGAATGATTTCAGGGCTGAAAGGGTTAAATTAGAAGTGCAGCATGCATAAACCCATCATGCATGTCCTTGAGTTTGGAAGATTGCGCTGTTGGTAATGATAATAGAATCCGATAAAATCAATAGACAGAAAAAATGTTCAAAATAAAAGCAAATTATTGCAGATGCTGGAATCTGAAACCAAAAGAGAAAATGCTGGAAAAACTCAGCAGGTCTGGCAGCATCTGTAAGGAGAGAAAAGAGCTGACGTTTCAAGTCTAACTGACCCTTTGTCAAAGAAAAAATGTTCTCTCTATAGTGGGATGGAGAGTTGAGAACAATGGGGCAAAACTTTAAAATTGGAGCCAGACCTTTCAGGAATGGTGTCAGGAAGCAGACCCTCACGGAGGAGGGAGTGGAAATCTGGAACTCTCTCCCTGAAATATCTGTAGCAGGATTACTGGAAATTTTCAAAACTGTGATTGCTCGACTTTGAAAATAAAACAAAGGACTGTGGATGCTGGAAATCTGAAACAAAAACAGAAATTGCTGGAGAAACTCAGCAAGTCTGGCAGCAACTGTGGAAGGAGAAAAACAGAGTTAGCATTTCGAGTCTAGTGATCCTTCTTCAGAACTAGCCAGACTTTTGCTAGAGTTTTTTGTTGGATAAAGGGATTAAGGAATATGAAACAAAGGGAGTTAAAATGGAATTAAGATACAGGTCGATCTTGTTCAAATTCATTAGTGGAATAGGATCGAGGGACTGAATGGCGTTCTCCTGTTCCAGGTTTTCTGTAGTTCTGAAAGAGATTGCAAATAAAAAAGGAAGCGTGGAGAGAGGTAGTGTTGGACAGGAAAGAGTAAAAGGTACGGGAGATCACTGTTGCATGGTTAGGCTAAATACCCTCTTGATTATGCTGCACAATTGGTGAGGCCACTTTTGGAGCGCTGTTAACAGTTCCGGTCATCCTTCTACAGGAAGGATTTTATTAAATTGGAAAAGGTGCAGAAAGATTTGCAAGGATTTTACTGAGACTGGTGGTTTGAGATCTAAGGAGAGGCTGGACAGGCTGGGTCCTTTTTTCCTGGAGCCTAGGAGGCTGAGGGGTGATCTTAAAGAGGTTTATAAAATCATGAGGGGCATAGATAAGGTGAATAGCCAACCTCTTTTCCCCAGGGTAGGGGAGTTCCAAACTAGAGGGAAAGATTTTAAAGGGACCTGAGGGATAACCTCTTCATGCAGAGGGTGGTATGTGGAGGGAATGAACTACCAGAGGATGCAGGTACAGTTACAACATTTAATAAACATTTGGACAGGTATATGAAGAGGAAAGGTTTAGAGGGCCAGTGGCCAATGCAGGCAAGTGGAACTAGTTTAGTTTGGGGAACCTGATAGGCATAGACGAGTTGGACCGAAGGTCTGTTTCCATGCTGTATGACTCATGACTCGATGACTTAGACCTTCTAGTATCTCCCTGTGGTTTAGTTGGTCTAGTGCAGATGAGGGCTAGCATCCACACCTGGTCTAACCAGAAGAAGCCTCTTATAGTAAACAAGGTGTAAGTCCAGATTTCCCAACAGGATGGTTGTTGTTGCAGTCACATAACCTGGAGCTGGGACCATGTCAAAGTCCTGGTGCAGTTTACTTTGTGAGAATGACTTTGTGAGAATTATCCAGCAGCTGAAATCCTCCAAACAAGTCTCCAACTTGTGATCGAGTCAGAGATTTCGAAAGGTTCTGACCCACATAAGCTTAATAGTTATTCCAGAAAAAGTAAGAGTTTTACAAACCTGCTCAAGCTCCTGGGTAGATATTTTACTGAATCCTCACCTCATCTGCACCAGCCCTCCCCTCCAACTTGTTCAGAATTGACAACCCACACTGATCTAACACCATCTCCCAACTGCTGACGAGCGAGACTGGACTCGAATCATTAACTCAGTTTCTCACTCACAGACACTACCAGACCTACTGAGTTTCTCCAGAGCACTCTGTGATTGTAAAGGGTTCTCACAGTTATAAGCAAACATGAAAGCCAATATGCACACAGCCAGCTCCCACAATCAACAATACAACAAGTTTCAAATAATCCACTTTTGGTGGCCTTCACCAACAGATAAATATTGGCCAGCACTCTGGGTGGAGTTCAGCAGCTCTTTATCATAGTAACACAGGAACTCTTGAATTCAACAGGGAACACAAAGCCTCAGTTTAACCTTTGTGCGTAATTTGAGAGATGACATGTTGTCAGTATGGTGAGCTTAGAAGGAACATGTCACTCTAGACCTTATGTTTCCCAAAGTTCTCCCCCACTGGAAGCTTGGTCTGCAACTGATAAGGACCAATTGATAGAGACTGACCACAATTAAACCTAAAATGTAATGCCCCATTTCACAAAAGAGATTATAAAGCAAAATTTTGAGACCAAGCTATGAAAGCAGAAATTAGGACCAAAACCTTGACTCAAGCTTGGTTTGAAGGGGCGTCTAAAGGACGAGAGATTTACAAAGGGAATTCTACGGCCTAGGATCCAGGCAGCTGAATGCACAGCTTCCAGATGTTGGTAAAATTAAAACCAGCTTTGTATAAGCTTCTAGAATTGGAGGAGCTCAGTTATCACATAGTGTTGTAGGCCTGGAGGAGACGACAGAAGACAGGAGGGTGGGGTCATGCAGGAGTTTGAAAGCAAGGATGGGAATGTTAACATTGAGGCATTGTTTCCCATGCAGGCACTGTTGGCCAGTCTACACTGAGCTAACAGGTACAAGGGTTTACTGTGAATAGAAGACAGAAAGTAGAGTTTTTGATGACCTCAGGGTTATGGAGGGAGATCATCCTAGAATGCATTAAAATAGTCAAGCCTTGATAACTGTAAAAAAGATACAGGTGAGGATCCAGCATCAGATGAGCTGAGGTTGAATAGCTTACCATGTCAATAACGCTGGTATTTCAGGATCATGATGTGGAGGTGCACTTCACCTGATGAAGGAACAGCTTGTGGTTTCAAATAAACCTGTTGGACTATAAGCTGGTATCATGTGACTTCTGACCCTTTCTGGATCATGTGATGATGACAAGTGTACAAGCTAAACGAAATGGACCCTAGTGTTTTTTTTGTTTCACAATTCCTCCATTCCTGTGCACTCACAGAACAGAATCCCTACATGTGGAAGCAGGCCAATTGGTACACTGAGTCCACACCGACCCTCCAAACAACATCCCACCCAGACCCACCCCTTACCTGTAACCTTGCATTTCCCATGACTAATCTGCCTACACATATCTCTGAAGGCTATGGGCGATTTAGCATGGTCAATCCACTTAATCTGCACACAGAGTCACAGAGGTGGACAGGACAGAAACAAACCTTTTGGTCCAACTTGTCCATGCTGACCAGATATCCCAACCCAATCTAGTCCCACCTGCCAGCACCCAGCCCATATCCCTCCAAACCCTTCCTATTCATATACCCATCCAAATGCCTTTTAAATATTGCAATTGTACCAGCCTCTACCACTTCCTCTGGCAGCTCATTCCATACACGTACCACCCTCTGTGTGAAAAAGTTGCCCTTTGGGTCTCATTTATATCTTTCCCCTCTAACCCTAAACCTACGCCCTCTAATTCTGGACTCCTCCAAATCGGGGAAAAGACTTTGTCTATTTTACCCTATCCATGCCCCTCATGATTTTATAAACCTCTATATGGTCACCCCTCAGCCTCTGACGCTCCATGGAAAACAACCCCAACCTATTCAACCGCTCCCTATAGCTCAAACTCTCCAACTCTGGCAACATTCTTGTAAATCTTTTCTGAACCCTTTCAAGTTTCACAACATCCTTCCTAGAGGAAGGAGACCAGAACTTTGGTCTGTAAGAGGAAACTGGAGTGCCAAGTGAAAACCCACACAGACAAGGGGAGAATGTTCCACCTCTACACAGACAGACACCTGAGGCTACAATCGAACCCAGGTCCCTGGCGCTGTAAGCTGCTGTGCTACTCCACATCTTAAAGTTTGGAGTTACAATCTTCTGATTGAGACCAATGCATTGTGTATGCTTAAGCCAAGCCTGACATGTTAAGAAGTAACAGAATCAGGAGAAATCAGGTTAACTCACACAGAGAGAAATTGCAGAGAGGGGGAGTTTGCTCAAAATATTTCTGAGCAGCTGTGAGTAGTGAAGGGTGCACGTTAATACCATGAAACTGCAGAGTAAATCCAATAGCTAGGCTTCCCACTCCCTCCCAGAGAATGTTTCTTCAGAATAGTTTCTCTTGTATCCTCCCATTATCCCCCTAAGTGGGTACAGCTGCTGGTCCACAGGCTGCCAAAGGAAGGTTTCACACGTATACACACACACACACACACATACACTCGTTTACTCACAGGGTTCACACTCACACACTGTCACTCATTTGTACACACACAGACTCACAGATACCCACACACATTCCAAGATACTCACATACACACACTGTTTTACACAGACAGACACACGCACACAGAAAATTAAGCAGTGTCAGGAAATTTTCTGCTTGTACAGCTTCTTTGAAGAACAGAGGCTATGAATTAGAGGCTGGAGCAGAAAGCCATTTAGCACACGTCTGTTTGCAAATGGCTTTTCAATGGCTTCCATTAATCTCCTCATTTCCCCTGAGCAATCAGACATCTTGAGAAATCTCCTACTCTCAAAGATTGAATGACCCAATGAATATGTGCAGGTGCGCTCAGTGAGGTGATTGAGGGCAGTGTGGGTGGGAGGTCCTGGGGTGGGGGTAGGGGTGGGGACACAAGTGGGAAAAGGGGAAGAGAGAGGCAAGTAACTTGCAGTTAGATGCTGTGAGAGGTGGAGTGGGGGCTATAGTGGAAGGAATTACCCAGTGCAGCATTTGAAAATTATCCCAGGGCAGGAACAGCGCAGGGTTAGATACAGAGTAAAGCTCTCTCTACACTGTCCCATTTGGATTGAGTGAGGGATAAGGCCCAGTATATCAGAAGGTTGTGCTAAACACTAACTATTCTGATCAATTTAGAAACCCAGGCAGGAAATGAAAAAATAACTTGCAAACCTAGAGCACCTTTCATAATGGATGTGTCAGGACTGCAGGGTTTTGATCTAATATGTTGGTTTGGGATTGCTTAGCTCTGTCTATCACTTACAGCTTATGCTGATTGATGAGCAGTCCTGTTTGGTAGCTTCAGCAGGTTTTTATTTTTGCTTGGTGCTGCCCGAGCATAAACTCCTGACATTTCAATGAGCTCGGATTGATCTCCTGGTTTGTTGGTAATAATAGAGTGAGGCATATACTGAGACAGAAGGAAGGTATCCTCAGTGCAGAGATGATACTTTGTCTCTATAAGGTCTATGTGGTGGTCATTCTTACTGATACTGTAGGAGTGATGCTTCTGCAGCTGGGAGATTGGTGAAGGTGAGGTTAAGTATATTTTTCCCTCTTGTTAGTTCTCTTACCATCAGTTCAGACCCAATCTAGCAGAAATGTCCTTTTGGATTTGACCAGCTCAATCAGTAGTGCTGCTGCCGAGCCACTCTTGGTGATGGACGTTTGAATCCCTCACCCAGACAATACATTCTACACCTTTACTATCTTCAGTGCTTCCCTCCAAGAGATGCTCAACATGGAGAGACTGGTTCATCAGCTCAGCATGTGGTAATCCACAGGAGGTTTTCTTGTCCAGGAGCCATGAGGCTTCATGGGGTCCAGAGCCAATATTGAGGACACCCAGAGCAACTCCCTCCTGACTGTATCCCACTGTGCCACCCCGTCTGCTGAGTCTGACCTGCCGGTGGGATGGAGCTAATGGTGGTGTAGGCAGGTTGGGTTTTGCTATTGTTGTTAAATTTCTTTACTTGGAATTTATCGAGATTTGATGCGACTGAGTGGTTGGCTAGGCCAGTTAAGAGGGCAGTTAAGAGCTAAGAATGTTGCTATAGTGCCTGGAGTCACATCAGCCAGACTAGGTAAGGAGGGCAGATTTTCTTCCTGAAAAGACACAGGACAGCCAGATGCTTTTCTATAACAATCAACAGTGGTTACACGGTCTAGCTTTTAAATCCAGATTTCATTATTCCAAACTTCACCAGGTGCCTGGGTATATAGGGACATAAGGTCATACAGCCCTTCAGCTCATTGAGACTGCGCTGCCCTATCCACACTAATCATACTTCCAAGCACTTGGCTTTGAATGTTGAAAGTTCGCGTTCAAGTTGAGCAGGTAAAAGTGAAGTGAGATGGAAACGTGTTGCTGGAAAAGCGCAGCAGGTCAGGCAGCATCTAGGGAACAGGAGAATCGACGTTTCGGGCATTAGCCCTTCTTCAGGAATCAGGAATGAGGTAAAAGTGAAGGCAAATGGAATGTTGGTCTTTATTTCAAAGGGCATGGACAATGATGATGGAACAATTTGGTTAAGACTATACAAGGCACTAGTCAGACCACAGCTACAGTAGCCTGAATAGTTTTGGGCAACTTAACTAAGGAAAGCTAGGATAGCTTCCAAACCCACAACTTTGACTACACAGTCACCTGGTCTTCATTCTGCAATTCTCTCCCTCAGGGCATTGTGGGTCTACTTACAGTTCATGGACTGCAGCGGGTTCAAGAAGGCAGCTCACCCCCACCTTCTCAAGGGCAACTCGAGAGGGCTAATAAACACTGGTTCAAACAGAGACACCCACATCCCACGAGGGAATAAAAACAATCTGGAAGGACAAGGACAGTAGATATATGGGAACACATTCCCCACAGGATGCCTTCCTAGCCACTCACTGTTGTGACTTGGAAATATAATCACCATTCCTTTCAGCCTGAAACTTCCTTCGTTGGAGCATTGCGTGTTTACCTACACCCACAGGAACTTCAGCTGTTCAAGAGGCAGCTCACCGCCACCATATCTAGGGAAATTAGGAATGGGTAACAAACGCTGAGCCAGCCATGTCAAAATCCATGAACTAAATAAATGTCTCCCTTAACCTTGCCCTACTGTGAGCCTTATCTTAAAACCTAGCTCCTTGACCAAACACTGCA
Source organism: Chiloscyllium plagiosum (assembly GCF_004010195.1). Taxonomy (NCBI): domain Eukaryota; kingdom Metazoa; phylum Chordata; class Chondrichthyes; order Orectolobiformes; family Hemiscylliidae; genus Chiloscyllium; species Chiloscyllium plagiosum. Next base: position 42,906,664 of record NC_057740.1, read on the forward strand.
ATGATAATTGTCTCAGTGTGAAATCGTGTCTGGTAAAAGCTTGCATGAAAAACCATGAAATGTTTTCCTCAATTTAAAGGTTGTAATATAAATCCAACCAGTTCCAGAAAGGGCTTTCAAATTCAGATGGAGCAGGAACATTCTAGAGGGCTACAATGAAAAAGAATGTAGATAAAATAAGATGAATCTTGAACAGAGAAAGTTATAGACTAGAAGGTGGAATTAATGAACAGATGCTAATATTTCACACAACCAATGTCTAGCTGCTGTTTTGTAAAAATCCAAGAAACATTTTTTTGATTTTTGGTGCAAGATAAATTCTGTAAGATGAGTAAATAAAGGATGGCTAATGTTATTGCTACTTTAAAAAGCCAAGATTTTCAGGATTTATATTAGAATATTCAAGTAGAAATGTTGCATCCATCAAAGATCCCAGTTCGTTTTGAAGAAAATAAGTAAAAAAAAAGATTTTTATTTTGAACTTTGTTAAAACTCAAGAAAACAAGCAAACAATTAAAAAATGTACATTCAATGGTAATTTCACAATTTTTACACAGTGCATGGACACCACTTTCAGAGGTCTCAACGCCAGTCACTCTCCGAACCTCTAGTGATTTTACAATTAAAAGCTAAACCAATGTTAATTGTTGTGGCTTTAACCACTTACCTGCCACTATGACAGTGGGATAATAAAAATTGTTGGAAGATTATGCACAAGGGGACTTGATATGAGGACCTTGGTTTTCAGGGAATTATCTAGTTTGAAAACGAATCCTTTTTTAAGTTACTCACTTTTATGGGTGGCTGACTAGGTCTGATTATATGGGTCTGATAGTACACCCCTTCAGAAGGTAGTCCAGTGCCAACTCTGTTTCTGTGGACCTGGAAAGTTACATAAAATCTCAGAGTAGGAAAGGATGGCAGATTTCCTTCTCCAAAGTGAACTAGTTGGGTACTTAAGACAATCTGACAGCATCATGGTCATTTTTACAAAGACCAGCTGTCCATTTCCAAATTTCACTTTTTTGATTGAATTCAGTGATCCTGATTTAATTTGAACTTAGCTTCTCTATAGTCCAACAATGATGTCACAGCACTGGCCACTCCCAAAGTGATTAGAAACTAGAAACTAGTGCTTATTGTAATGTAAGGAATGGTTCCACTACAAACTAATCACCTCCACCCCCTCTCCCTGGCAAATGTCTCAGGCTGAACCAGATTGTTTGACATCTTGGTGTCCTAAACAACTCAGAGCTCAGCCTCCTATCCCACACCCTCTCTATCCCCTGGACGACTAATTCCCATCTCCCTCACAGTGGCCAACTCTACACTGGCCTCAGCTCTTCAACTGCTGAAAACTTCACCTCTGCCTTGGTTTCCCCTTGACTATTCTACATGCATTTCGTGGCTGCCCTCCCAATTTGAAATCTTCCTAAAACTAATCTATCTGAAATTCTGCTGCTCATCTCCTAATTTGCAACAAATACCATTCACCTATCACTTCCAGTGTTAACTTATCGACGTTAGCTTCCACTCCAACAATGTTTTGATTTGAAAAAAGGCTTAAGATTGATAGATATAGAAAATCTAGAAAATAGGAGCAGAAGGTGGCCATTCGGCCCTTCAAGCCTGCTCTATCATTCAACATTATCATCCAACTCAGTACCCCGGTTCCACTTTCTCCCCCATAACCTTTGATCCCTTTACGCCTAAGAACTATATCCACCTTCCCCTTAAAAACATTCAGTGTTTTGTCCTTAACCCCTTTCTGTGGCAGAGAATTCCACAGGTTCATCACCGCCTGGGTGAGCACACTTCTCCTCCTCTCAGTCTTAAATGGCCTACATTATATTCTGGTTCTGGACTGCCCAGTCATCGGGAACATCCCTTCTGCAGTAACCCTGTATATTCCTGTTAGAATATTTACTATTAGGAAGAAGGGACACTGGACTCAAAACATTAACTCTGTTAGTCTCTCCATAGATGCTGCCAGACCTGCTGAGTTTCTCCAACAATTTCTGTTTTGAACTCAAATCTCCAGCATCTGCAGTTTTTCGTTTTATTTACCTAAACAAATGCATATTGTTGTTGGCTGCTTCAGCACAATGTAAAGAAACTTCACAACAACCTACCCTTTCCCTTTCTATCTTTCTCTTTTCAGAATCCACCATAATCTCGATGATGTTATTCCAAACTGGACTCTGCTAGACCATTTGCTGAGGGTACAGGTGTGGTGTGACAACTCCAGATCTGGTCCTTTAGGGAATATTGTGGTTGTGGGGGGGGGAGGGTTAAGTTCTATATCAAATTTGGTTTGAGGTTAGTTTTTAAATCAAAGAACTGAGAACTTTAAAATGTCTAAGAGGTTGGGGGGAGGAGAATTTGTCAATGCAATGGGTTAAGAACTTTAATCATCTCACATGTTCTCAGCTAAAGCACTGAAAACACCAAGCCAGTTATAGAGACATCTGGGATTTTAAATGAGCATTGACACATTTTAAGGAAGCATCAAATTAACCCAATCCCCTATTGGTTTACAATCGACATGTCAACAGGCCAATTTGAGTTTTGATTTGTTCACATTGAAATAATTGGCAGCTGGGTTGGAGACAATGGAGGTGGCAGCATGTTTGCACAAGGGGAGGGGTTGCTGAGAGGGTCAAAGGGCAGGTTGGGAGTTAGGGGCTGAAAGGTCAGTACAAGGTGAGGGGTCGGGGCAAGCAAAGGAAAAGGTCAGCATTATGGAAATTTTAGGCATGATTTGGAGATGCCGGTGTTGGACTGGGGTGTACAAAGTTAAAAATCACAGGGAGGAAGCGGTAGATTAGAGGCATGGAAGGCAGAGGCAGGGAGGAGGAGGGGGAATGAAGGGGTAGGCTGTTGGAAGGGTAGGGATGGGGAGATGGAGATAAGGCTATGGAAGCCAGAAATTGGGCAGAATGAGGTGGAGGAGGTAGGATAAGGGGCTGATACTTGTGAAGGGTGGGAAGGAGGATAGGTGGGAGTGGAGAAGGTGAAGGGTACAGTACAGGGAAGGGAAATGGGGTGTGGTAGAAGTTGGAAAGAATGGGACCAATGGTATAATTTTAATTTAACTTCAGTGTGAGTGGACAAGTGAGTGTTTTATGGGGTTTGTTGATGAGTGTAGTAATGGGTGGGTGGTGGGTAGGGGTTTGTAGGTGTATGTAATGGAGGTGGGGCTGGGAACTGGTTGTGAGGGATAGTGAACATTTCTCGAGTGGAGGAACTGGCTATTTTAAGCATGTCATTTGACCTGGAGCACAAACTTAATTTCTGTCTTTCTTTCGAACATTGATTTGGTACCTGTGGCAGAATGACCTACAACCGACCCTCTTCACTTGTGCTAAATTTAGATTTTCCTGAATAAAATGTTTTCTTTTAAAAAGTGACTGACTTTATAAAAAGCAATATTCTCCTTGTGCTCTCCCAGAGAATCTCTGAAATTATTCCTCCCAAAAGCCCCTGTCATTTGGGACAGTTCAGTCACCCAATAGGTCACCCACAAGCTGGTGACTTCCATTAAATTATGTTACTTTTCGCAATCACTGACTAGACCAGACCTTTGGCTGTCCTAAAGATGTCAACATGAAACATTTATTCTTGGGATGTGGGTCTCATTCTCCACAGCCCCCTGATGAAGGAGCAGCACTCCGAAAGCTAGTGCTTCCAATTAAACCTGTTGGACTATAACGTGGTGTTGTGTGATTTTTAACTTTGTCCACCCCAGTCCAACACCAGCATCGCTAAATCATACTTACTATTTTTTGATCTTATTAACATCTTGGGGTTCATAGATTCCTTACAGTGTAAAAACTGGCCATTTGGTCCACCAAGTCCACACTGACCCTTTGAGCAGCATCCCACCCAAACCTGTAACCCTGTATTTCTCATGGCTAATCCATTTAACCTGCACATCCCTGGGCACTCTGGGCAATTTAGTGTGGTGAATCCACTTAACCTGCCCATCTTTTGACTGTGGGAGAAAACCCACACATGCACTTGGAGAATGTGCAAACTTCACATAGTCACCCAAGGGTGGAATTGAAGCCAGGTCCCTGGCGCAGTGAGGCAGCAGTGCTAACCAATGAGCCACTACACCATCCTTGTGGGGTAAATGGCAAAATTCAGCAATATTTAAAAATCGACTTTGTCCAAGATAAACACATCATCAACGACCTGAACTCCAAACTGTGCCTAATGCCCAATCTCATTTCCTACTTTTCATCTGTCAATTGGGATGAAATCAGTTTGCAATAATAGCACACAGTGTAAAGCTGGGAATCAGACATGGTGTCAAATAGACTGTGACTTCACAGTCACCGAAGACCAGTTTCACCCCCAGCACATGCCAGTTGTGGGCAGGCAGTTGGTAATACTCCAAGTCACTATTCATGCATCACACCAAATCCTGTTCACCCATCCCCTCTACAGATCTGCATTCGCTGCTAGCTCAATAACACCTCAATGTTTAAATTCTCATCCTTATTTTCATATAACCCTAACTCCCTTTCTACGTAATCTCCTGAAGCTCACAACCCTCCAAGGTCTCTTCTCTCCTCAAATTGTGGCATCCTGCATCATCCTGATTTCCATCACTCCACCGTTAGCAGCTGTGCTTTCAGCTGCATGCTCCCTAAACTCTAATATTCCCTCCCCCAGCCTCTCCAGCTCTCTCTACTCTGTCCTGAGACTCTGCAAACCCTATGCCTTTGAGCAAACCTTTAACGACCTATCCTCATGAGGCTTGGTGTCAACTTTCATTTGGATCTCTCCAGTAAAGCATCTTGCTATATCTCACGACATTAAAGACATTATATTAATGAAAGTTGTTGCAAATCCAGCCTGTTGAGAGGCTGCAGGGGGTCACACCATCACAGCCCTATCCTGGTAGTTCCTCATCCTCCACAAGGCAGAGCTTGGTCATTGTTTCATGACTGGGGGGAGCAGTTTTGGATCACCATTACCCTCTGGCTGAAGGTCTGCTGAGGGAGACTTCAGTGCCCACTGCTGCTTTATCTCAGGCTACAACTTGGACATGGTCATGTAGTAAACAAGCACCATTCCAAGATTCTCTCTGACTATAGTGGGAACTACCAGAAGTACTTGAGCACAAGCTATTTGGGTGATGTAGAGACAGCATCGTGCTCACAGACTGTCTGTGTGGCCATTACCTGTTAACCAGCATTCACCCTGATAAAGAGAATCAATTCCTCAGCAGGAAGTGAGAAGTATTCCAGAGCCTGTGGAATAACAGGATCTTCCCACGATCCTTCTCTAATCTTTTCTCTATTGAATCGTGTAGCTTAATAGAGAATTAAACTATTTAATTCTCAGATAGTATCCTGAGCTGCAGACTGGGGTGATCTTGCTCAGAGAGTACAACACTCAATGCAGGTCACCAGAACTTGGCTGTATTAGTGGGTGGGTGGGAGGGGAGGGTTGGAAAAGACAATGCTTGAGGGAGATGGCTTCAACCTAGATATACTGGCCCCGAACCCCTTGGCAAAAGCCTAGGGAGCTGCTTTACCCTTTTAAATATTAATGGTAACCTGCAGCTTCACTCTGGTATCCTAAAACCAAACTTATAAATTAGAGATGGCTTTATAGAAAAAAGCTAACATTGTAAGCCATACAATGGCCAAGTGAGATCAGATCATCGACTTCTGAAAGGCCCCTAGCTACTGTCAGAAGATGTATGTGGTGCTGTCGATGGGGAGCGGCGCCTTCGGCTTGGCGTCCATGACTTCTCTGAGCTGTAAGTCACCGGTTTAAACCTGTGCATGTGAGTCTCAAAGAGGTCACGCTGCTGTTGGCCAACTGCCTGGGTGATCAGTGCCGGCAATGCCTGCAGGCTGACAGTTAGTGAGTCCAGTTTGGTCTCCAGCGTCACAATCCTTTTCTCCAAGTCTTCATTCTTCTCCTGCAGCTCCGACAGGATGTCGTACATCACGTTCTGTGTCTGTCAACAGGGAACACACACAAACAACGTCAAAGGGACACTGTGCATGGAACACGCTCAAGAAGATCCAGAGACCTTAGACCTTATGATTCCCAATGATCTCCTGTTCCACCCTCCCTGGGAGCATCCTCCACATCCGCCCAGATTCGATTTTATTGATTTGCCCCCTTTTGGGCCTTCTTTCTGACCCAGGAGCTTGACTGTAACTGCTTGGCCACTTCAGTAAAGAATCAAAAACATGGATGTGGGACTGGATTGACATACAGACACAGACTGGGCTTGAGAGCTAATTCTGTTCAAGACTGGTCATTGTTACTAGTCACCAACCCCTTCATTCTTTCAGGATGATAGGGGACCAATGAGACAGAGACCGAGGCATTTCCTCCAGAACATTCCATGTTTTGTCTAGATAGTGGAGATGTAAGCCGGTGACATGGGCTGGAAGAGTGAGGGTCTTTCCTCCTCTCTCAAAGGTACTGGACTGAACTAGATTGGGCTTCCCCTATTCCCCTCCATGGTGACACATCCCTGTGGATGAGCAGACACTGGGTGCTGACACCTTACCCTAACAAGGGAGGGGTCTCAGAACCAAAACCAATCCTGCCCTCATTCTCACAATCATTGCTAGTCAGCCCCTATCCCACTCGCTCCAACACTGCAGCAAGAAACGTGCAGAAATTCATCAGAAAGCCTGCACAATTTGTTTAACCCCTCACTGGAACAGAAACGTTCAGGCTTATTGTAACCTCTGTTATGTAGCACCCCCACAATCAGCTTCATCTCTGATCTGGGAGTTGAGCGCGATCAGTGACACTCACCCCAGCCTTGTAGACTAGGAACTGCTAACCTTTCAATTTGCCCCAATGTTGGAATTCAAGATTAATGTCCAGGAAACTGCTGAAAGCAACACGCACCAGAAAAATCATAGGAGCATTTAAAAAAAAGGTATGTATTGGATGATCAGATGTGGAAATGGAGGCTGCTAGACTGATAGGGAAGGTTCATGTAACCAGGTGTGACGAGTCTGTTTGCTTTTCAACTGGCTGTGGTCAGACGAGGGCACCATGGCGATGGGCATGTCAGCTGACCAATAGCAGGGGTTTGCGGGTGGAGATCCTGTGATGAAATCTCCAGGAATGGGCACATTCAGAGTTGGCTACTCCACAATTGTCCAAGATATTTGCTTGACTTCCCCCTATTTCTTGTGCAGTTCAGTGTGATACCAACCTTGGCCAGATCCACCAGTGTATTTGCTTGATCATTTAACTTCCTCTGCTCCATTTTAACACCTCTTAATCTGTGTGGGAAACGCAGCATTAATTTTACATCAAAAAACTCTCATTGTAGCCATGCAGAAATGACGAAAAGAAAACTACAGACACAGGCAGCAAGCAGCATCTGGCCCAGACACAAGCAGTTGAGAGCTAGTTGAGGATTTCATGATGTTTACCTTTCCTGAAAGATTGATTAACTGTTTCTATGCCTAGGATGTGGCATTAAAGTTTGAAGAGTTGGACAGTGTCCACTCTGCGCTCAACAACACAGGCGTCGGGGTCACAGAATGACCCACTATGACAAGAGATGATTGGGTGAGAAGTGAGAATCCTTTTAGACTGGGTCAGTTAGGGTAGGCTGTACATGTATTCGACAGCATCAGATCATGCGAGTTGATAAATTCAACATTCCTTCTATTCACACTTGATTTTCCTGGTGAACTGTCTACCCTCCTGTCTTTCCAATCAGAATTTGTAGTAAACTTGTAGTACTCAACTCAACCCAATTCCTATTGAGCCATACTAGTCTCAATACAAACACAGGAATTGCCCACTCAGATCATCTGCTCTGTGAGAAAGTTCCAGTTCCTCACCACCTTCCTCCCATCCCTTCTTCATCTCATTCCACCTTATCCTTCTATTTCTCCATCATGTTTATCCAGCTGCCCCTAAAATCTATCAATATTATTCACCTCAAACACTCCCTGTGTGGGGGAGGAGGGGGAACGAATGTCACACTCTCCCCACACTCTGGGTAAAGGGATGCTGTGTCCCCATCTGCTCTGATGGACTGCTCTGAAAGATCGATAACCTCATTATAACGAGGCTTTGCTGCCTTTGTTATTGAATCGATTCCAAGTGAATTTCCAGCATCAGCAAATACAACAAGAGATGACTTTGAAGATAACAGGACATGCAAATAAGCCTGTTCAAAATACACACCAAATCCTTGGCTCTGTGAAAGCCGCGCACACATTCTAAGTCTTTATGAACCCAATGGCATGGCCTCACTGCATTTGAATCTGGCATCATACTTTAGGAAGAATGTGAAGGAGGATTACTAGAATACAGCTGGGCCGAGGGAATTCAGGAACATTGAGAAACTGGGATTATTCTCCTTAAATCAATAAATCTTTAAGCACTGACGAAATCAAAGGAAATTGGGCTAGGATGGGATGGATGATCTTATTAAATGGCAGGGTAGCCTTGAGAGGCTGAATGGTCTATTCCTGCTTCTGTGTTCTAATCTTCTTGGAATAGAGTAGGTTAAGGAGAGATTTATTATTTCTGGGTCAAATAGTGCAAATTCCCTACCAACTCTATTGTCAACAGAGAAACTACAACGGTTCAAGAAGGCAGCCCTTCGCTATCACTACCTCAAAGGCAATAATTAGAGACCGGCAAGAAATGCCAATGTTTTTGTCAGCATCCACATCTCAGGGAGAAATATTGAAGGAAATGGACAGCTAAGCATTCAATGTACATGCCAAGAATATCATTTTTTTTATCTTTAAGACAGAGGGAAGTCTTTTAATGGGGTTCTTATCTTACATATGTTCTCCAAAAACTTTCAATAATGGCAAGGCGAGTACACCACTGGAAAATGTAAACAGCTTAGAAAACATTAAGAACAATCTGGACCGTCTCATTTCCCTCGTGCCATCCGGTTTGCATTTGGTGTTTTGCTGCTGGTTTTTGAAACAGGTCATTCAGAAATTTCTAAAGTACAAACTTGACAAACTCTGTGTTTTTCTGAAACCTTCCTCGTCAGACCTGAGACAAGACTGACGGGTAATCTTTGAGGTTCCCAACGCATTTTCCTGATCAATATATCACAACTTTGCACTCTGTTCCTTCCCTCACCTGGTGACCCCAACCAGATCCTGGTTTTTCTTTTCTCTAATTTAACAAAAACTGGAAACTTCTTGCTGGAATCATGAATTTCCTGTTTCAGTCTCACAGTAATCTCCTGTAGTGGCACGGGCTAACTTCCTCTTTTATGTAAGTAATGGAAAATTATTATGTGCTAGTAAAGTCTAGATCATACAAGATGTATTCTAAATGTTTTATTGAGGAGCTGAAGGGATATTTGATTAAGTTGAACTATACTGTATAAGAAAAAGCAGCACCTCACCATGTTTCTTAAAGACCTATCCAATTACCCGTGGAGTGAGTACATGAGGGGCAGTGTGGATAGTGTCAATGGTCCGTTGTAATGTCCCACTGAGTGTGATGGACAGTAACATTGGACAGACATTCCATCTGACCTCATTGTCTTCGGCTTAGTGGGTTCTGTGAAAGTTTCCTTCCTCATTTCTCGATTTATCAATCTTTGCTCTTTCAGCTACTTATCCATATACATTTGGTACAGAACTTAAACATTGCTAAAAAGATACATAAAATCAAAGGTTCTTGTCTTATCAAAATGTGGATTTAAGAAGGCATAAAGGTAACACCAATTTATATAGCATGAGAACAGGATGCTGATTGGTTAGACCATAGTTGGCATGATGACACAGAAGGCATTAACTGTATCTTAACTCATTAATCTCAAATCAGGCAGATGGATTTTGATTAGTCAGGACATTGCCATGGGGAAGGCAGTAGGGATAGGCAGTCTCCATAACCCTTCCTCATTGAAAAGGGTGTGTGAACAAATTTATTTTACCTACAAAGAACAGGGCCCTGTATGTGAATATATGCAGCCTCTAGCACACACAAATGAATCACATGGTGAGTCTGAGCACTAATCTTCAACTGATTTCTGGTGTATGTCTTCAGCACAGTCAGGATTATTGAGTCAATGCTGTCCAGTAGCAGCAGCACATCTGCATTCCTGCTATGCTGCCCATGACAACACCCTGACCAATCAGATCTATCAGCCCAGCATGATTTTAATCAGCTACAATTGACAGTTAACAGTTCCTGCCTTGTCACCATGCCAACCAAGATCCCACCAATCAGCACCTTCTCATACTGTGTAAATTGGTATTCCTTCTCAATGTTTAATTGATTGTATGCCAGTTCTGATGAACACAATGCAAAAAAGATTGTGTTTGTGCCTCTTTTCAACAAAGGTTAATGAGTTGAATTCCTGCAGGTTTCCCATGGGAAGTCTCCCTCTAACCTGTGCTTTCTGGAACAGGTGGGGGATGCAGAGGGGAGTGGTGAGGTGAGTGAAGCTATCCAAGAGACACATGTGCCAGGACCTCCATATCGGAGGATGTACTGGATCAAGCAAAAACAACAGATGTCTGCTGGGAATGTGACAGGAGCTTCCTTGTGGCTGCAGAACTTCAGAAACTGACCTCCCCCTCCCCTAGCCACGATGAGCTTGTATCTTGTCAATTTGCTCTCACTTGAAATGACCCATTTTTTCCCTTTCACTTGTTAAATTTATATCCACTTTACATCTGCTTTTCTCTTTTGCTTTGGGTTTCTACATCAGCTGCTCTCTTGGTCCTCCTCTGCTTATCAAAAGTTTAAGAAAAGTTTCCAACACCATTTAATTCCAAAGAAGAGTCATATCGGACTCGAAATAGTAACTCTGTTTCTCTCTCACAGATGCTGCCAGACCTGCTGAGTTTCTCCAACACTTTCTGAGGAGGTTAGGCCTGGTTAATGGACGTACCCACTGTACCTTTCTAGAAGAGTCCCTCACAGGGATAATGGGAGAAGTGTCTGTGTGTGGAACATGGACTGAGGTGTCGGTTTGGAAGATGAAAACTCAGATTAATTCAGGTCACAGCTCTAAGAAGACTCAGATTCTGACTGTGCTATCTCTGCTAATTGTATACGTACACGTTGGGCAGTGAGAGAGAGGTCTCTGTCAAATTAAAACACCACTTTCCCAGTGTTTTGCAAGATTAAGTGTTAGCCTGCTCTGTCCTGATAAAGAATTGCTTAAAAATGGAAATTTACTATAGAGCACAGGGCTCCCATTTACACCCTGGGATCCTTAGTCACTCAGGGACATTGATGCTAAGACTATCCAATTTCCAGATGAAGAGAATTACAGATTATACAATTCCAGTATGGTACAGGCTGTTCACCCATTACACTCATTCAAACTGTTCCCTCCAATCCCAATCTCTCAAACTCCTTTGTACATTTCAAATTCATGGTTAAAATTGGAAACAAAGTGTCTTGCTTAGACTGAAGATCAATGGGATTTCAGTGCCTGGGAACATCGATAATGCTCAGTTACGATGCACTTACCTTCCATATTAATGACTATTGAGAGTTTATCATCAGTGCTGAGTGTGACTGAATGGCTGTCTGTGAAATGGACTGCTCACCACTTGGTTCACCCTTTAATTAAGGAGCTGAGTTCAAACTGAAAAACCTTAAAGCAGAGGGGAGACCTAATGGAATAGGGTGTCGGAGTGACTGGGATTCAGAACTGGGAACATAAAGTTTGGCAAAGTCAATATCAAAAATTACCCCTTTCCACCACTACTCCATCGGAGAGATATCATTGGAAATGCACCCCTGTCCTCAGGCCTGTAGGAACCATGTCTGAGTTAGTATGGTTGTACCACAGACCATCTCATTGGGTACTCTCTGCCTCCCTCCCCTGTCCAAGATTGTAGTTCCCATTTCCCTTTCATTTCTTTGAATTCAATTTAAAACTTTCAGTTTTCCTTCAGGTTTGGATTTAGTCAGGAACAAGTTGGTATTTCTGAGGAACTTGGTTTTTCCCCAAGGCAGAGCCACTAACCATTGAATATGGTCCAACTAAGAGGGACCGAGGAATGGTGACGTTACGGCCATAGCTCTCTGACTGGTTCCTACAGCCCACCTACCACACACAGGCTCCTAAACATCGCACCCCATCCCCACGCAAAAGGAAAGGGAAGATTATAAAATCAAACACAACTTACTTCTGGCCTCTGCATTGAGTTAGCGAAACAGAACAGAAAAAAAAAGGACAAAAACACATCACAGAATTAATACGATAAGACACAGGGATAAAGGAACATACAACAAATAACAATTATCCAACCCCTCTCACACGAATCTTTCAGCCTCTGAGTTTGAAGCTTCTTAACCTTGCGCAATCAAAGGGAGACCAGGTTCTCCAATGATGTGGGGAGGGAACAGGAAAGGCCTGTACTAGACTGGAGCTTGGGTTGTGAGCCTTGGTTAGGGTGTTGCACAAGAGGATGGACTGAAATGCAAAGTACAGACATCCTAAGGGTTCCCCTACCCTCCAACTCAGGACCCTGTTTTTACTGAACACTCTATTCAATGTACTGGTGCTGACAATATGGGAGCCAAAGCACCAATTTCATTAGCACTTTTCTTGTACACTCTGTGGCTGTAGCACATGAAGAGTAAGTCAGTTGTATTAACCGTAGCTCAGTAGCCAGTACCCTTACCTCAGAGTGAGATGTTCAGGAGCTCACATCGTACTTGAGAAAACTGAGTAGACAGTGCAGTCTGACACTCCATTAGATTTGAAGTGTGTCCCCTCCTGGGTAGATATTAACTACTCCAGAGTATACAGGTATTTGGAAGAAATATTGGTGTCCTGGGCCAATACTTATCTCTCAACCAGCATCGTTTAAAACCTGGTCTGGTTTTTATCACATTATCACATTGAGGTGGTACGGTGGCTCAGTGATTAGCACTGCTGCCTCACAGCACCATCTCTCAGGTTAGATTCCCGCCTCAGGCGACTGTCTGTGTGGAGTTTGTACATTCTCCCCGTGTCTGCGTGGGTTTCCTCCGGGTGCTCCGGTTTCCACCCACATTCCAAAGATGTGCAGGTAGGTGAATTGGCCATGCTAAGTTGCCTATAATGTTAGGTGCATTAGTCAAGGGTGAATGTAGGGGAAATGGGTCTGGGTTGGTTGCTCTTTGGAGGGTCGGTGTGGACTTGTTGGGCCAAAGGGCCTGTTTCCACACTGTAGGGAATCTCATCTAATCATTACTTCTGTGGGAGCAATGTTTTGCATATTTTCTGGAATTTCTTTTATTGGATGTAGCCATCACTGGGAAAGCCAGGACTTGCTGTCCAGCCTGTTACTTCCAGGAATTACTCCATTGACTGTAAATTACTTTGGGCCATTCCAAGGTTTTGAAAGGCACCATACAAATGCAAGTTACTTATCTTGGTGTACTGAATATGAAATAATGCTGGGACATTATAGTAGTCAGCAACATGATTTAGCAAATGTCAGTTGTTGATAACAAATTGATCCCAAATAAAGGACACCAGGTTAGAATCGTACTGAAGTGTTTCATGTAAGGTAGAGGTGAACCTGACCCTTGACCCCTGACCCAAGCTATCAGCACACTGTAGCCAATAATGACCCAGCAGAATAAAAGATCCTGTCTAAAGATGTGTACACCTTGTGTCTTTCACTGTGTCTCACACCTGCACACACACATGGGTGCTGGGGAAAAAATAAGCACTACCGCAGTTAGGCGGGAGTGTGGGGGTAATATGGAAAAAATCTTTTAAAATAAAAGATCCTGTCATTCCTCTCTGAGCAACTGGAAAGGGCTCATACCCTGCAGGTTTCTAATGGTTATTGGAGACTAGTGGTTTGGGTATGTAAAAATAAACACTCCTTGCACTTGGCTCAGTTTGCTAAATCCCACGGCAGAGATACTGACTCCTGGAATATGAAGCCTTCAGTAGTGTGGTGGTCACTAGCATACCTTAGCTGCTTTGTTCTTACAGTGGGAGATGATCAGTGTATAGGGGCATGTTGCTGACGATTAAGTCTGTGTTTTTACAGACACATAGTACAGCAGGCCTCAGACAGGCCTGGAGAAGGGGTTACTCACTCAACTCAATCCAGGTCTTGGCTCAATAGATATGGAGTTGGAAAAACACAACAGGCAAGACAGCATTGAGGAGCAGGAAAGTCAACATTTGGGTCCAAAACCCGTCAGCAGGACTGGGGAAGGGTTTTGCCCCGAAGCTTTGACTTTCCTGCTGCTCAGGTCTTGTCTGACCTGCTGTGCTTTTCCAGCTTCACATCGATTGACTCTGACATCCAGCATCTGCGGCCCTTACTGTCTCCAGACCTTATCCCCTCGGCTGGAGTTACCAACTCTGTCTGGTCATATTCCAGGAGGTCCATCACGCGACTGCCAACTGCCCAGCCCTGCACCCCCTCTATTAGCTGTACAACACTGCCATCCTTCTAGCACCTGCCTTTCCATAGCGAATGAAAAATGAACAGATCTTGGCTGCTGATTGACGAATCTAACTGTTGGTCAAATAGCCACTTAGTTGCATTTCCAACATGTTTTTCCAGCTAATGACACTGTTTAAAGAAAAGGGAAAAACACAATTGTTTTAACGCCATAGTTTTTCTCCCAGGGATTTGCTTGCTGCAGTGTTCTGGAGTTGAGTCTTTACTTTGTGGGACTCCAGGGGACTCCTGCCTGTTGTAAACAATAACACCACAAGCTCCAGTTATTGTCGGCAATATTAAGGCTCATTAAGGAGATAAAGTCTCAAATCAGATTGATTGACCAAAGCCTAGAAGGTGAAGACTCTTGGCAATATTTTGATATTTGTTTAAAAAGCATAATTGATTTCTAAAAAGATATCATGTGACAGGGGCCTTGTCATTGTGGCAACAGAGCAGTGATACAACATAACAGAGGAAAGGGAACTTAAAATAAATGGCAGGTTAGTTTAGCTGGTAATCTGGTTACTAAATAAGCTTCAATCAATAACTTTCAAGACTTTGAAATCACTGGGAAAAAGTAGTATTTAAATAAGTCCAACCTTTGACATTAACATGACAGTGATGTGTGGGTCCACAGAACAGACTTTCCTGCAGTTAATGTATAGGTTTAATATTTACAGCGTCTTATCACTAAACCAATTCAAATTAGAGTTTCATTGATTACTACGTGTGAGTGGATTATCTGTTAAACTTTATTCAGAGAGCTGATATGATGTTGTGGGTACAATTCATCACAGAACACCCAAATGCATCAACTGGTGGTCGGAATGTTTTACATTGAGCTCCCAGAGGAACCTGTCCATGCATATTATTTAATGCTCATCTCCCTCGTCCAGAAGCACTTGAATTCAGCAGATCCTGTGCTTCTGAACATCATCAGTGGGCACAAAGCAGGAAATTGCTCCCTGTCTTTAATCACAGGATCATATGCATTGGAGATTGTTTGGTTTCCAACTTCCCTGCTCAGTGTTTTAACAAGGTGTGTGCTACTTCACTGTATTCCCATGTCCCGCTGCACTGGCACTCAGAGAACTGTTGTATTTCAAGCAATTAGTAACATGATGATGCACAGTTCTATTCTTTGAATGTCTACCTAGTGGGAATTTGCTTGAAATTACTTCACAACTTCTCACTTCAGATCCTTAACCCGAGAAGACTGTTATTGCCTCAGTCTGACCTAGATTCAATGCCAGATTCAATGTGGTTGGTCGTGTTAGTGCTTAGCATATTGCCCTAGAACCAGCCTCCTCCTGGGAATCCTGGCAATAGCATGTGCTAATAACACCAAATACCGTTAACTATCCAGTCCAACAATGTATAATCTTGAAAGTTTAACTCATGTTAATCCTCAGGAATGAAGTTCACTTGAATTATGCCTTTGAGTCAATATTTCTGACTCTCAAATTCCTTTCATATTCCAACAAAGCCAGAGATGTCATTCCAAATGTTCAAATTGTCGAACATACAGATGATATTGAGAAGGATTCAATGCAGTTAGAATGGAAATGAACTAGATGCAACTAGAATGGTACACAATATGTGGAATGTCAGAAGACTGGATAAGAGAGTGAAAAGGGGGAAAAAACCAGGTAACATTTGAAGAATTAACTGAAGGAACAGAATTAATATCCTCATGATAATGCACTGCTTGGGATTATTCTGAATATTAATCCTATTCCATTTCACTTCCTGCCTAACTTGCTTGGGACATTAACTTAGAATTTCAAATGGTTGTTTTTTGACATTTTTATAATGAGATCTATAATCAAGTCAGAGTGAGAAAAGCTTGAAAAAAATTAGAACTGGTTGAAAGTTTAGATTAAAGTGGACATAAAGCTATTCTAGAGATATATGTGCAGCATGGGCCCAATCACTAACTCAATCCATCTAGTTACATCACTACAGGTTCCAATTACTCTTGAGGACTTGATGCCACAATCTGGTTTGACACTCTAGTGCAGAGAGAGTGCTGCTGTGTCACAGGTGCCATTTATAAAAGACATTAAACTGAGACCCCTGAATCTGGAGGATTGGTGCTTCAGATTAATGAGAAAGAGCCCACGGTGTTTGTGTGACAGTCAGGTGCTCTCCTTGTGTCCTGGCCAAAGGTTCTTTCCACTCCGTTAAGCAACAGCAGTTACAACAGTTCCCTTGCCCACTTTTAAAGTACTCCTTCTTGTTTGTAAATCCCTCCATAGTATTACCTCTCCCTACCTCTACATCCTCTTCCAGCCCTAAAATCTCCAAGATCTCTGCACTCCCTCATATCTGGCCCTCTTGCTCATTCCTGGTTTCCGTTGTACCCTCATTGATGGCTGTGCCTTGAGCTGATTGGGTCCTAAACTTTAGAGTTCCCTCCTGAAACCTCTCCACCTTAAAACCTCTCAAAGACTACCTCTTTGGCCAAGTTTTTGTTCACCTGTCCAAATGTCTGGTGTCAGATTTTGTCTGGTCACATTTGTGAGAAACGTTCTGGAAAATTTCTATTTCATGAAAGGCGCAGTATAAATACACATGTCCTCGTTGTGATGTTTGATGGAGGCTAGTGGAACTGGCCTCTGCTTCAAGCATTTTCTATCTTGCTTTGAGATCATTATTTTCTTTGCTAAGAAAGTTCTTTATTTTGATTGGAACAGTTTGCTCAAGATGTGAACTTAGCTCTCCTTGTGAAATTGCCACTTGCTGGAGTGCATTGAAATACTGAAATACCATCTGATAGCTTTCCTATGCTTGGGACCAGCATGTGTACTTGTGCAAACCTCTGCTGGGAATTAGCCTGAGGATAGTTGTTTAGCTGTGGTATAGCTTTGAGCTCAAGGCACCAGTAAAGTGATTTCCAACTGAGATCAATTCTGCTGATGTAGAATGTGAAAAATGGATTTTATCCAAAAGCGCAATGATTTATTTCTGAATATCTTAACAATTAACAACACACAAGAAGCATGATACCATTCAGGACAAAGCAGCCCATTTCATTGACACCCCTTTTATCATCTTCAACTGCTGACGCTCAGTAGCAGCAGTGTGTACCATCAACAAGATGCACTGCAGGAATTCACCAAAGATTCTCAGACAGCACCTACCAAACCCACCTCCACTTCCATCTGAAGGACAAGGGCAGTAGGTACATGGGAACACCACCTCCTGAAAGTTCCCCTCCAAGCCACTCACAATCCTGACTCTCTGAGCCAGGAGGCCTGGGTACAAGTCCCACCTGCTCCAGATGTGTGTCATAATATTTTCTAATCATTCTTATCAGAGTATTTACCAAGGAATGGTTGAATCGACAGCCCATTGTGCCTTTGTTACACCTGCAAGATTACCCCAGATTCTCAACATGTCCTCAATTTCTTCAACTCTCTCAGACAAAACACAGCCAGGCAGGAACCACCAGCTGATCTACTCAACCACTCACACTCCATGAGCAACAGGAACATGGAGACTAGCACACTCTGCTCAATCCCCCAGCCTCAATGTTCTTGGACATATCTGGTCAGGACCAGGAGATTTATCCACCTTAATACTTCTAATACACCCAACATATCCTCTACTAACAGCTAACGATCCGTATCCATGAACACCAACTAGCCACGAAACGACACGACCAGCTATCCTTAGTAGCCACACACGCAGATGACAAGCAACATGAATTCGACTGGGACAACACTACCATTATAGGGCAAGCCAAACAGAGAACAGCCAGGGAATTCCTAGAGGCATGGCACTCATCCACAGACTCTATCAACAAACACATTGACCTGGACCCAATATACCGGCCACTACAGCGGACAGCTGGAACTGACAACCGTTCTATGTAATGTTCTCTCTCCCATCAAACTAACTGTGGCCAATTTCATCTTCCCAACCCCAACTGGTCCAAGTGGCTTTCCTGTGTAGCCCCCCACCCCCCCCCACCAACTTCTGAGGCCCATCAGCTGCCTGTCCGGAGGCTCCTCCTGCAGTTGGTTTTTGTCACACAGACAATTGAGCTGTCAATCTGACCAGCTGCCAGCCAGGAAGACTCAAAAAAAAGTGATATCAAGGTCTTATTTTGTCAACGTCCTCTGCCATTTCTGGCCTCCCTGCAGTACCCTTTCCCCCTTCAATCGCACCCTCTTACATGAGCCCCTGATAATAGTAGACCATGCTGTCTCCAACCTGTTCTCTGGTTCCACTGCCAAGGGCACTAGAACCAGCATTTAGAGTCATAGTGCTCCGCACACACTCAGGTGGCTATTGACAGGAGGGTCAGACAGAAGGAAGTGCTGGGTGTTACCTGAAGGAATTCAGCTATCCCTTCTACAGCATGGCCACTCATGAAACTTAAAATCAGAAGAGGTATTTAAACATTTTGCAGTAAATTCATTCAATGGACAGACAGCAATGAAACAACACACAAATACACAGAAGGTCAGATACAGGGATCTGGAATCTGCCCTTGCTGTTATTGATATGAAAAGACAAAATAAGAAAACGAAAAAATTGAACCAGATGAGAGGAATAATACTGGCTGTGAATTTTAAAAGTGAATTCTGAGGGGAGAGTGAATGGAATGTTATTAATCAGTGAATGCAGATCAATAACATATGAAAGGGATTTTAAATTTGAATACAGGGCTGTGTGGGAGTTATAATCATAAGTGAATGGATAGACAACCACTTTAGGAGTTCAAACCACAGCCAGACTGAAGAGTGGGGTGACCTTCCAGAGGAACCTTCTAGAATCCAATTTCCAAAATCTCCATTCATGGGAAAATTGCACAGAAGAGGTCCCCAGAAACTGTACAAAACTTTGAGGAGACAACTGATGAAGGGCAATCCGGAGAGCCGGGGCACACACTCAGTGTCTGAGATGTTTAAGTCTGAATAAAACAAGTCAGTGAAGATATCATGGAGGGAACCTCAGAGGCAGGCTACTCACTGATGAATGGCTTGAAGAAATTTCCGTTGGTGTTTACGGACTTTGGCGTGGTCAATCTTCTTTACCAGTTTGGTGTGTTTGTAAATCAGCCACGTTTCCCTGAGTACATTGGCAGCAGTGTTTTTTACCTGAAAGAAATGAACTGGAAATCAGAGGCAGGTTTTGGAAAGCCAGGCACCCTTGAGTTATTTTTGTACCATGGGGTCAATTTGTTTCGGATTACAGCCCTTTGATTTTATTGTATGGTGACTTGTTACTGGCTGGCACAGGAAGATTCAAGTTGTGAGGCAGTCATTCAGCTTAATAGGAATGTTGGTACACATTCCATATGCCCTCTCGAATTTCCTCCCTCCTGTTCCAAGTTATTAACTGTCAAAGGCAGCCCTATTGTCCAGGACAGAGGGTTACAACAAGGTCAAGTAACTGGGCCCAAGACTTTTGGGGGCTTGCTGTTCTCAGGCCAGAGACCAGGGGCTTGCAGTCAATCATCTCTGCCCTTGGCCCTGGTCAGCCATGCTTCAGTGAGTAACCTCTTGGTTCAAACTCCACAACAAAAGTTAAAGCACAAGTTCCAGGCAGACATTCCTGATGGCAGCGCTGTGGGAGCACCACACTGTCGGAGTGTCAGTGCTGAGGGAGCACCGCACTGTCGGAGGGTCAGTGCTGAGGGAATGCCGCACTCTCAGAGGGTTAGTGCTGAGGTAACGCCGCACTGTCGGAGGGTCAGTGCTGAGGGAGTGCCACACTGTCGGAGGGTCAGTGTGAGGGAGCACCGCACTGTCGGAGTGTCATTGCTGAGGGAACGCTACACTGTCGGAGTGTCAGTGCTGAGGGAACGTGCACTGTCGGAGGGTCAGTGCTGAGGGAGAATCACACTGTTGGTGGGTCAGTGCTGAGGGTGCACTGCACTGTCGGAGTGTCAGTGCTGAGGGAGTGCCGCACTGTTGGAGGATCAGTGCTGAGGGAGCACCGCACTGTCAGAGGGTCAGTGCTGAGGGAGTACCGCACTGTTGGAGGATCAGTGCTGAGGGAGTGCCGCACTGTTGGAGGATCAGTGCTGAGGGAGCGCCGCACTGTTAGAGGGTCAGTGCTGAGGGAGTGCTGCACTGTCGGAGGGTCAGTGCTGAGGGAGCACAGAACTGTTGGAGGGTCAGTACTGAGGGAGTGCTGCACTGTCAGAGGGTCAGTGCTGAGGGAGCACAGCACTGTCGGATGGTCAGTGGTGAGGGAGTGCCACATTGGGCATGTTGTATTGAATAAGACATTAAAATGAGACCCTGACTGTAGTAGGAGTGAAAGATCTCATAGTCACTAGTTTGAGGATGAGCTGGAGCTCCTAATCAGTGTTCCTCCCTCAACGAAAGTTAATGAAAATAAATGATGTGGTTGTTGATCAAAGTGCAGTTTATTGGAGCTTGCTGTGTGCAAATTGGCCGCTGCACTTCTCACATCACAGCAGAGATCACACATCAAAAGAAATGGTTACAATACAGTTTAGGATTTCCTAAGGATGTAACAAGGTGCTACTGCTACGCAAATCCTTTCTTTCTCTTGTTCCTTCAGATCAAGGTAAAGGACGATTAGCTACGATTCCGCTCCGTGTTGGTCCTGTCCAACAGTGTGGTGTGTTGTGTTGAGTCTCGCTCCCTCTGAAGCCCATTATTAGATGGTGGGGGTAGGAAACAGGCAGGCGATTGAGGTCAGATCAGAAGCACCATTTAACCGGACACATGGGTCCAGGCCCTCTCCTCGCACAGTTCTGACGAGCTCTCACCCGCTTTGTTAGCTGCGTGTCCATCATGAAGTTATGCACGTGTTTCTCGGCTTTGGTAAGTTCTAGCTTTCGTGCGACCACAGCCACCACAAGCGCCGTGCACCCAGCTCCCTTCAAAAGAATCAAAATTACAATACACAAATATACAAGTAAACAAACATATTCCCCACTGCCCGAGAGAATCACTGACACTGCTGGATCACCTCCACCAATCAGAGGTTCATAACAAACAAGAAAGCAGGAGAAAATGTATGAGCTGTTGATGGCATTAAAAAAGCCTGTTTTCATTTATTTCCATGTAATTCCTTTATTTATTGATTGCACCTTCAAGCCATTTTACATATGTTAAGACAGTGGCTATATCTCAAAATCTTTTTCTTTGGCTGTAAAATGCTTTGAAATGGCCGAAGATCCTGAAAGGTGCTATAGAAATGTAACTCCTTCTCTCCTTATAATCTTTAACTCTTTCCCCAACAGCCAAGAAAATCCAGTTGGGTAACAAATAGTTTGCTTGCATTTCTGATTTGTCTCTGTCGGTGAGACACTGTGGGGACGCTCAGGGCAGGTAGGAGTACGTACAGATGTATGAGTCATGAGCAGGAAGAGGCCATTCGGCCCCTTGAAGCTGCTCTGCCATTCAGTAAGATCACGGCCAATCTCCATGAGAGAATGAGTTGGTTGGATGTGCATGGATCATTCTGAAAATGTCCAATCAGATTTGATGATTTTTAAAGTCAGCGGGTGGTCACAAGATGCAGCCCAGGATTGGATGATAGTGAGTCTGGTGCTTGGTTTTGACCTTGCTCAATTGAACCCAATGGAAATTGAATCAGGAAGGAGTAAACCAGAGTTGTTGATTGCACAGTACCCCAAAGCAAGTTTCATCCCCAGTGAAGAGCAGATTGACAGTTGCAATTAACCGACTGCTGCTGTCTGAATAACCAAGTCAAGATGGTCATTACCCCTGGGGGTTGTGCTTGTTTTGTTTGTTCTAACCGCCACCATATCCTCCTCCACGCTCTGCTTTATTTCTATCGCCCTGTGTTCTGTTCTGTTCTCTGCATCATTCATTCTGAAAGTCGCATCAAATCCTGCATCTCAGTGTTCACACTGGCTGACATTGATTTAACTTCAACAACTCTCTTAGAGATGTACAGCATGGACACAGAACCTTCGGTCCAACCCATCCACGCTGACCAGATATCCCAACCCAATCACGTCCCATTTGCCAGCACCCGGCCCATATCCCTCCAAACCCTTCCTATTCATATACCCATCCAGATGCCTTTTAAATGTTGTAATTGTACCAGCCTCCACCACTTCCCCGGCAGCTCATTCCACACACGCACCACCCTCTGCGTGAAAAAGTTACTCCTCGGATCACTTTTAAATCTTTTCCCTCTCACCCTAAACCTATGCCCTTTAGTTTTTTGACTGCCCTACCCTGGAAAAAATACCTTGTCTATTTATCCTATCCATGCCCCTCACGATTTTATAAACCTCTATAAGGTCACCCCTCAGCCTCTGACACTCCAGGGAAAACAACACCGGCCCTGCTCAACCTCTCCCTAAAGCTCAAACCCTTCATTCTCAGCAACATCATTGTAAACCTTTTCTGCACCATCTCAAGTTTAACAACATCCTTCCATTAGCAGGGTGACCAGAATTGTACGCAGCAGTCTAAAGTGGCCTCAGCAACATCCTGTACAGATGCAACATGGCCTCCCAACTCCTGCACTCAATCCTAGAACAAACAAAACAGCTATGAAATGCACTTATGAAGAAATGCTGTTCATGATGCCAGTACAAAGCTGACTGATCTGCTCCAGTAACTTTCCTTGACTAGTTTACCTCTTCAAATGGAGAGGATTCATTTAGACAGGAGCAGTGGGGGATGAGGAAGTAAGGTGAGGAGCTTTGGTGGCCGTTGCACTGAGAAAAGAGGTCTGCTGGAGGTGGAACTATGTGGGTTTGCTGCTAAACTGACTGCAGAAGGCCAAGTAAATCATCCGTTCTGTCAAATGATCTTGTAGGTCAGGAGATGGAGTTGGCACACAGGCCCAGAGCAAAGTGGTCGGTGTGGGAGAGCCATCATACTCTGGCCAGACCATGGGGCTGCTGTTTGATTACAGAGCAATGACTAGAGGTGCTTTAACCTGAGGGAGACCATGCCTCAGGCGAGGAGAGGGGGAGAGAAGGAGAATCCTCAGGTGGTGTGGGAATTGAACCGATCCTGCTGGTGTCACTCTCTGTCACATCCAGCAATCTGAGGAGTACGGCCAGGGTGAGGACAGATATAAACTGCAAGATGTTCATCATAATGTTGCCTCTTGAAGAAATCATGCAAGCACCAAGCTACCTGAATTGGATTTATGTTTATCAATCATTCACAACATGGCATGTAAAAGAGGAATTTAGATTAATACCAAACAAGATGTCTTTTCATAAATCAACTCCATTAACCATCTCTTTCGTCAATCCATTCTCCCTCTCCCCACCTCCCACCTCCCTCCTCATACCCCCCTCAATCCCATCTCCCACCTCCCTCCCCTCACCCACCTCAATCCCATCTCCCACCTCCCTCCC
>NC_057740.1:42931095-42936324 GCF_004010195.1 Chiloscyllium plagiosum
CCACCTCCTTCAATCCCATTTTCCTCAATCCCATCTCCCATAATCCCATCTCCCTCCTCCCTCAATCCCATCTCCCTCCTTCCTCAATCCCATCTCCCTCCTCCCTCCCATCTCCCACCTCCCCCACTTTTTCCCCAGTACTCCCCAAATCCACCTCATTATGTGGGACCCTGCGAGTGGATAACTAATTTTATCATAAAATCTTACCATAATCCCCGTGAGCAGGCAGACCCCCTTCCCGCAGTATGTATGAGGCACCATATCCCCATATCCAATCGACAGAAACGTGATTGAGATTAGCCACATTGCTCCCAAAAAGTTGCTTGTGACTTCCTGTTTATCATGGTATCTGTGTGGATTCAGAGCAGATGCTAATTAGGAACATGGCATACAGCAGAGACCTGTCCTTCACTGAATCTAATAGAAGCATTGAGGCTGACAGTGCAGCATACCAAGGCTGAATAGCCCACTGTGTTAAACATCAAAGATGATAGCAGTGAGAGAAAAATGCAGGTAAAGTTGGGGAAAAGAGACCACTCAGCCCCTCAAATCTGGTTCATCATTCTCAGTTGATTTGTATCTGAAAGCCACCTGGCTACCTTAGCTTTGTGGCCCTGATACCCCTTTCCCAACATAGCATCCATTCTCTCAGTCAGTGTAGTGATGGGGCTTATAGGAAAATCAATGAGGAGCCAGTCAGAGTGAGAGCACAATGTTCTAATCTGGAGATGGGAAAATTATGATACCATAAGCTGCAGGAGCAGAATTAGGCTGCTTGGCCCATTCACCCTGCTCCACTATTCAATCATGCTGATATGTTTCTCAACCCCATTCTCCTGCCTTCTCCCCATAACCCTCGATCCCCCTTGCCAACCAAGAATCTATCTATCTCTGTCTTAAATACACTCAGTGACTTGGCCTCCACAGTCCTCTGCACCAATGAGTTCCACAGGTTCCCCACCCTCTGAAGAAATTCCCTCTTAACTCAGTTCTAAAGGGTTGTCTCTTCACGCTGAGGCTGTGCCTTCAGGTCCTAGTCCCTCTTACTGTTGGAAACATCTTCCCCACATCCACTCTACCCAGGAGTCTCAGTATTTTCTAAGTTTCTGTCAGACCTCCTCCATCCTTCTAAACTCCATCGCGTACAGACACAGTCATCAACTACTCCTCATAGGACAGGCCTTTCACTCTAAGGATCATTCTTGTAAACCTCCCAGACCCCCTCCAACACCTGCACATCCTCCCTCAGATACAGAGCCCAAAACTGGTCACAATATTCCAATTCGGTCTAACCAAAGCCCTATACAGCCTCAGC
Organism: Chiloscyllium plagiosum; assembly: GCF_004010195.1. NCBI lineage: Eukaryota > Metazoa > Chordata > Chondrichthyes > Orectolobiformes > Hemiscylliidae > Chiloscyllium > Chiloscyllium plagiosum. The sequence continues at coordinate 42,932,411 of NC_057740.1, forward strand.
AGTACATCCCTGCTCCTATATGCTAGTCCTTTCGAAATGAATATTAACAATAAATTTGCCTTCCCAGAAACCAACTGAACCTGCATGTTAACCTTAAGAGAATCCTTAACTGGGACTCCAAGTTCCTTTGTGCTTCAGATTTCCGAAGTCTTTCCTCATTTAGAAAATACTCTACACCTTTATTCTTTCTAACAACATACATAACCTCACTTTTTCCCACATCATATTCCTCCTGCCACTCCTTTGCCAAGGCCGAGCCTGTCCAAATCATTCTGTGGCCTCCCTGCTTCCTCACTACTACCTGCCCATTCGCTTATCTTTGTGCGCAAACAAAGGTCCAATGTGCTTAGTTCCTTTCTCCAGATCGTTGATGTATAATGTGAATGGTTGTGGTCTCATCACTGACGACCCCTTGACAAAGCCATGCTGACTCAGCCCTATTTCACTATGCACTTCCAAGAAATCCACAATCTCATCCTTAATAATGGAATCTAAAATCTTACCAATGACCAAAGTCAGGCTAACCAGTCTATAGTTTTCTGTTTGCTGTTTTCTGCCTTCCTTCTTAGACATTTTCCAGTCCTCTGGGACCCTCCCATATTCCATTGATTCCTGAAAGATCACCACCAATGCCTCCACAACCTCTTCAGCTATCTCCTTCAGAACTCTGGGGTGTAGTCTGTCTGGTCCGGGTTATTTATTCACATTCAGGCGTTTCATCTTCCCCAAAAACTTCTCCTTAGTGATGACCATTATACTCACCTCTGTCCCTGAATCTCTTGAAGTTCAGGTATGCTGCTGGTGTCTTCCATTGTGAAGACTGATGCAAAGTACCTCCAGTTCGTCCACCATTTCTTAGTTCCCTATTCCAGTCTCATTTTCAGCAGTCCAATGTCCACTCTTGCCAGTATCTTATTTTTTACATATATCTAAAAAAAACTTGCAATCTTCTTTAATATTACTAGCCAGCCCACCCTCATATTTCATCTTCTCCCCCCAATTGCTTTTTTAGTTATTGTCTGCTGATTTTTAAAGGCTCCCAATCTTCTGGCCAGTATCTTATTTTTTACATATATCTAAAAAAAACTTGCAATCTTCTTTAATATTACTAGCCAGCACACCCTCATATTTCATCTTCTCCCCCCAATTGTTTTTTTAGTTATTGTCTGCTGATTTTTAAAGGCTCCCAATCTTCTGGCTTCCCATTAATCTTCACCACATTGTATGCTTTTTCTTTTGCAATTATGCTGTCCCTGACTTCCCTTATCAGCCGTGGGTTACCTCATTCTCCCCTTAGTGTGTTTTTTCTTCCTTGGGATGAATTTCTACTGTCCCTCCCGATCTACTCCCAGAAACTCCTGCCATTGCTGCTCCACCGTCTTCCCTGTTAGGCTTCCCCTTCCAAACAGATGCTGGAGATCAGAGTTGAAAAGTGTGGCGCTGGGAAAGCACAGCAGGTCAGGCAATATCCGAGAAGCAGGAGAATCAACTTGGCCAGCTTCTCTGTCATATCTTTGCAGTTACCTTTACCCAATTGTAATACCATTCCATCTCAAACTGCAGGGTGAATTCTACCATATTCTGGTCACTGCCCCTTAGGGGTTCCTTCATGTTAACTTCCCTAATCAAATCTGCTTCATTACACATCATCAATCCAGAACCACCTGCTCCCTAGTGAGTTCTACCACAAGCTGCTCAAAAAAACCATCTTGTAGCCATTCCACAAAGTCCTTTCCTTGTGCTCCGCTACTAACTGGATATGCCTGGTCTACCTGTCTATGGAAGTCCCCCATGATTATTGTAATAGTGCCTTTCTCACATGTCTGAGTTATTTTCTGTCCCACATCCTGAATACTGCTAGGAGACCTCTGCATAATTCCCATTAGGGTCATTAATCCTTTGTAGTACCTCAATTCTACCCAGACAGATTTGACAACCTCCTTGTCGACATCACTTCTTGCTATCGATTTAATTTAATTTCTTACTAATGGGGCAACCGCACCCCTCTACCCAGTCTTTTGATAGGACATGTATCATTGGATATTTAGTTCCCAGCAGGGATCCCTTGCCGGCATGTCTCTGTGATACCCACAACACTGAAACTGGAAGCTACAATCTTTGCTACAAGGTCACTACCTATGTATACTGCGTGCATTTAAGTCCCATACCCTCAATCCTGTGTTCACTGCCACCCGTCTCACAGTTCCTTTATCAGCCGTGCCTGAAGTCAGATTCCTGACCCCTTCCATATTCTCTAGCTTATTAATTAACAACTTTAATAAGCTTTCCCAAACCCGACTCTCTGACTAGTTTACGGCCCTTGTGACCAGTCCATTTAGCATTACTGTAGTTATGGTCACTGTGGCTTACAATGGGATGTGTGAGCTCCCACATCATCCAAGATCAACACCATTGCCTGCACTGCTAGATCTAATATACTTCACTAAGTGCTAATTATTGTTAAACAACATTATTAACAGACTATTAGAAATATTTATACACATTTCAGCACTTACTGTTAGTTAGGCTAGTCCCTGTAGTTCCCTGACCAGTCAGTCAGACCACCGGGTCTCCAGGATGACACTTGCTCAAAAAATGAGAAGAGAATTGTCCTGAATGAAGATGTGCTGGAAGGGATCTGTCACTGAATAACACAGGGGTACAGTACTGCTGGGGACAGGTCTGTCACTGTATTACACTGGGGTACAGTACTGGTGGGGACAGGTCTGTCACTGTATAACACTGGGGTACAGTACTGGTGGGGACAGGTCTGCCACTGTATAACACTGGTGTACAGTTCTGGTGGGGACAGGTCTGTCAATGTAAAACACTGGGATACAGTACTGCTGGGGACAGATCAGTCACTGTATAACATTGGAGTACATTACTGGTGGGGACATGTCTATCACTGTTAAACACTGGGGTACAGTACTGGTAAGGACAGGTCTGTCACTGCATAACACTGGGGTACAGTATTGGTGGGGACAGGTCTGTCACTGTATAACACTGGGGTAAAGTACTGGTGGGGACAGGTCTGTCACTGTATAACACTGGGGTACAGTATTGGTGGGGACAGGTCTATCACTGTATAACATTGGTGTACAGTTCTGGTGGGGACAGGTCAGTCAATGTAAAACACTAGGGTACAGTACGGCTGGGGACAGATCAGTCACTGTATAACATTGGAGTACATTACTGGTGGTGACACGTCTGTCACTGTTAAACACTGGAGTACAGTACTGCTGGGGACAGGTCTGTCACTGTATAACACTGGGATACAGTACTGGTGGGGACAGGTCTGTCACTGTATAACACTGTGGTACAGTACTGGAGAGGACAGGTCTGTCAGTATATAACACTGGGGTACAGTACTGGTGGGGACAGATCTGTTCCTGTATAACACTGGGGTACTGTATTGGTGGGGACAGGTCTGTCACTGTATTACACTGGAGTACAGTATTAGTGGGGACAGGTCTGTCACTGTATAATACTGTGGTACAGTACGGGAGAGGACAGGTCTGTCAGTATATATCACTGGGGTACAGTTCTGGTGGGGACAGATCTGTTCCTGTATAACACTGGGGTACTGTATTGGTGGGGACAGGTCTATCACTGTATAACATTGGTGTACAGTTCTGGTGGGGACAGGTCTGTCTGTCAATGTAAAACACTGGGGTACAGTACTGCTGGGGACAGATCTGTCACTGTATAACATTGGGGTACTGTATTGGTGGGGACATGTCGATCACTCTATAACACTGGGGTACAGTACTGCTGGGGACAGGTCTGCAATTGCATAACACTGGGGACAGTCCTGGTGGGGACAGGTCTGTCACTGTATAACACTGGGGTACAGTACTGGTGGGGACAGGTCTGTCACTGTATACCACTGGGGTACAGTACTGGTGGGGACA
>NC_057740.1:42941111-42951147 GCF_004010195.1 Chiloscyllium plagiosum
CAGTACTGGTGGGGACAGGTCTGTCACTGTATGACGCCAAGCTACTGTACTGCTGGGGTCGGGTCTGTCACTGTATAACACTGGGTACAGTGCTGCTGAGGTCGGATCTGTCACTGTATAACACTGGGGTACGGTATTAGTGGGGACAGGTGTGTCACTGTATAATACTGGGGTACAGTACTGGTGGGGACAGGTCTGTCGCTGTATAGCACTGGGGTACAGTACTGATGGGGACAGGTCTGTCACTGACACCAGGGTACTGTACTGGTGGGGTCGGGTCTGTCGCTGTTTAACACTTGGGTACAGTATTAGTGGGGACAGGTCTGTCACTGTATAATACTGGGGTACAGTACTGGTGGGGACAGGTCTGTCAATGTATTACACGGGGATACAGTACTGGTGGGTACAGGTCTGTCACTGTATAACACTGGGGTACAGTTCTGGTGGGGACAGGTCTGTCAATGTAAAACACAGGGGTACAGTACCGGTGGGGACAGGTCTGTCACTGTATAACACTGGGGTACAGTACTGCTGGGGACAGGTCTGTCACTGTATAATACTGGGGTAGAGTACTGGTGGGGACAGGTCTGTCACTGTATAACACGGGGGTACAGTACTGGTGGGTACAGGTCTGTCACTGTATAATACTGGTGTACATTCTGGTGGGGACAGGTCTGTCAATGTAAAACACAGGGGTACAGTACCGGTTGGTCAGGTCTGTCACTGTATAACACTGGGGTACAGTACTGCTGGGGACCGGTCTGTCACTGTATAACATTGGAGTACGTTACTGGTGGGGACATGTCTATCACTGTATAACACTAGGGTACAGTACTGCTGGGGACAGGTCTGTCACTGTATAACATTGGAGTACATTACTGGTGGGGACATGTCTATCACTGTATAACACTGGGGTACAGTACAGGTGGGGCCCGGTCTGTCACTGTATCACACTGGGGTATAGTACAGGTTGGGCCAGGTCTGTCACTGTATAACACTGGGGTACCGTACTGGCGGGGCCAGGTTTGTCACTATAACACTGGGATACAGTACAGGTGGGGCCAGGTCTGTCACTGTATAACACTGGGGTACAGTACAGGTGGGCATAGGATTGTCATTCTATGACAATGGTGGCCATATCTATCACTGTCAACAGACATCTTGGAAGATCCTGTGTTGGCGTCACAGAGCCCAGCATGTTTTGGTTTAGATATGAGAATGCTGAGCAAGTGTGCTCTGAGCAGAAGCTCCATGCTGTAGTCAATAGTTGCAGCATGCTGTGCTAAATGTCTATCTTTAATGGCTCTGTGTGGATAGGGCAGCATTCTGGCGTTTTGCTTCAGAGAGTTGCTTGGCTAATCAGCAATGCTATAGTTTTCTCAGAAAAGGAACCTATTATTTTCTCAATAATTAGGTTCTGATTTGGTCTTCACCCCTCCTTTGATTTCCTTTCTTGGCATTTAGCTTTTTTAACTCAGCACCACAGTGAACACAAAAAGCTAACACAGTTTCCCTCGATTGACTGAACATCATCAAGTGGATTCTGAATGATTCTATCATGTGAAAAGAGTGTCAAAATTGTACTGACTTTTCTTATTGTCAACATGACCACTGCAGAGAGTCAAAACAGAGAAATCGATGCCTTCCTCCAACGTTTGCTCTTTCTAGCACAGATATCAAGGGGAAGGAACCGAGCCCCTATCACTACCCTCCCCCAGTCCAAGGATATTGAGGGTTAAGGGTGCTATCATCGGAACAAAGGCTGTCCTCATGAAATCCTTGTGTATGATAAGTAACCAAAATCTCTCATTTAATTACTCCTCAACCGTTTCTCCAAATTTCTTCATTTACAGGACCTGGGTGTCATTGGCTGGGCCAACGTTTAATGCCCATCCCTAATTGCCCTTGAGAAGGTGGGGATAAGCTGCCTTCTTGAACAGCCGCATACCATGAGCTGTCAGGCCAGTCACAATGCTGTAAGAGAGGGAATTCCAGGATTTTGAACCAGGAACACTGAAGGAACAGCAATATATTCCCAATTCAGGATGATGTGGAGGTGCTGGTGTTGGACTGGTATGGGCAAAGTCAGAAGTCACATGAACCAGGTTATAGTCCAACAGGTTTATTTGAAATCACAAGCTTTTGCAGGGCTGCTCCTTCACAATCTGACAAAAGGTCAGCGCTCCGAAAGCTTGTGATTTCAAATAAACCTGTCGGACCAAAACCTGGTGTCATGTGACTTCTGACCAAGTCAGGATAGTGAGTGACTTTGAGGACATATTGCAGTGATGCCCCTTGTATCTGAAGTCTGTGACGCAGATGGTTTGAATGGCAGTGTGAAGGACAGCTTGTAAACATAGAGAATGAGCAAACTACTGAGTTGATGTTTTCACACGAGTGTACATAATTCCCAGACTCTCTTAGTGCTTTGCTCACAAAGTGAGGAGAAACATAGCCCCATGTTAGTTTGAAGTGAACTAAGTGAGTCGGTGAATCTTTGCTTTCTTACAATATGTCTCTTTATCACTCTCCTATGTCTTTTAAAAAATGCTCCTTGATTTATCCTACATTCCCAGTTTTCCTATTGTTTGCTGATATCCTACACTGTGAACCTCTGCCTTTGCCTGAGATTCACCGTGATAGAGAGAAATAGGTCAAAAAACCTGTACACCATGAACATATCACTGACAAAGGACAGGATTGATCTGGAATTAAAAACAAAACAAAATGTGGGTGCTGTGGTAAATCAGAAACAAAAACAGAAGTTGTTGGAAAAGCTCAGCAGGTCTGGTAGCATCTGTGGAGAGAAATCAGAGTTAATGTTTCAGGTCGAATGACCCTTCTTCATTTGTGAAGAGTCTGAGGAAGGGTTACTTGATCAAAACATCAACTCTGATTTCTCTCTTGATCTGGAATTTTCAAGTTATACCCAACTGCAGCTCAATACTTTCCAATATTGTCACTTGAATTCAAACCCATAGTCAATGCTGAATTATCACTGAACAGTATGACAATGTAAACATCGATGCCCAACTCAGAGGGTTACAACATACAAGGCCATCACCCACGCCTGTGCCAGCTCTCTGAAAGAGCCAGCTAACTAGTCCCATTGCCCTATCCTTTCCTAGCCCTACAAATCTTTCTGCCTTCAAATATCTAACCAAATCCCTTCAGCAAGTTATTACTAATACTGCTTCCATCAGCCTTTCAAGCCAAGCATTCCAGACCGATTATCTCACTGTGTAAAACCTCCTCCCCTTGTGCTTCTCCTGATTCTTTTGCTAATCACCTTCAATCCGTGTTCTCAGCTTAATAATGACTGACTCGAAATTTCATCTTTCATTATTACATCAATTGCTCTTAAAATTTATTAATTCTTCCTTGAGTGGGCGTCACTGACAAGGCCAATATTTATTGCTTATTCCCAGTTGCCCTTGTTTCTCTTTATCTACCTTTGAATTATTTGAAGATAGAATCCAGACAGTGTGGAAGCAGGCCATTTGGCCCATCGAGTCCACACTGAGCCTACAAAAGCATTCCACCCAATTTCACACCATCCCTATAACCCTGCATTTCAATGGCTAATCCACGTAACCTGCATGCTATGGGCAATTTAGCATGGCCGAGCCACCCAACCAGCACATCTTTGGACTATGGGAGGAAACCAGAGCACCCAGAAAAACTCATGCAGACACAGGGTGAATGTACAAACTCTACATAGACAGTGACCTGAGGCTGGTATTGAACCTGGGTCCCTGTTTTCCTACTCCCATTCTCCAGACCCCTCCTTATTTGAGACTACTCAATTAAGTCGCTCTGTTGTAAGGAAAATAACCCCAGCCTATCCACTCTTTCCCCATACCTGCAATTTTCATGTGCAGATAACATTCTTGATTTCTTTTGTACCATCTCCACAGTAAGTGTGTCCTTCCTGAAATGTGATGACCAGACTGTGCACAGTCTTCCAGCTGTGGCCAACCCACTGTCTTGTATTGTTCCAGCATTCCTGAAGAAGGGCCTGTGCCCGAAACGTCGAATCTCCTGTTTCCTTCCTGAAATGTGATGACCAGACTGTGCACAGTCTTCCAGCTGTGGCCAACCCACTGTCTTGTATTGTTCCAGCATTATATCACCCAATAAAGGAAAGTATCCCAAATGCCTTCTTTACCACCATATCTCCCTGTCCTGGCATCTTCAGGGACTTGTGGATGCTCACTCCAAGGAGTCCCACTTTCTGTAGGCTTTCTCAATACCCCTCCATTGATTGTGTATTCCCTTACTTTGTTTACCTTCCAAAAACACATTACTTACTCCTTCTCCAGGTTAGACTCTATCCTCCAGTTTTCCACCCACTCAAGCAAACTACTGATATCTTCCTACAGTCAACAGCCATTCTCTTCACTATCAACTACCAGGCAATTTATGTGTTGTCTTCAAATTTCCTGATCATGCCTCCCACACTTAAAATCTAAATCATTAATATATACCACAAACAGCTACAGAAACAGTTTCCCATTTGCAAAACATCCATCAGCCAATATCTCTTATTTCCTGTCACCGAGCCAGTTTCGGATCCAACTTGCCACAATTTCCTGCATCCCATTCTTTTTCTGACCAGCCTGCCATGGGAATGTTGTCAAATGCCTTATTGAACTCCAGGTTAATAACATCCACTGCATCATCCTCATCAATCGTTCTTATTACTTAATAGGATTTTTTTTAAACAAGACAGACATGACCTATCCTTAACAAAATCATGCCAAGTTCCCCTTATAAATCTACATTTCTCTAAATAATAGTTAATCCTCTCGCTAAATATTGATTCCAGTAATTTGCCCATCAAAAAGACCTACTGGTGGAGTATAATTATTTGGCTTATCCCTCGCATCCTTTTTGAATAATGGTGCGACATTCGCAAGCCTCCCTGGTACCTCACTTGTCTTTAGCGACAGTTGGAAAATGATCCTCAGAATATCTGCTATTACCTCTTGGCCTCCTGTAAGTCTCAGATACAATCTATCTGACCCTGGTGACTTATTCACCTCAAACAATGTCAATCCCTTTAGTGATTTATGTTTTTTTTAAATTTAATATTTCACACTGTCCTCACCATCCCTCTCTTTGATAAAGACAGAGATAAAATAACTATCAAGAACCCTGCTCTAATCTTCGGTGCCTACACACAAGTTACCCGGATATCTCTGTAGGACCAACCCTTTCCTGGCTATTCTCTTGCTTTCAATATACAGATAAAACATCTCTGGATTTTCCTTAATTTGACTGGATATATTTTTTGTATCCTTTCTTTCCTAATTTATTTTTTCACTTCACACTGTATATTTTATACTCCTCTGAAGTTTTTTTTTGAGACTGTCATGACGATTATTTTTCTGTTTTATTTTAACCTCTGGAATACCAATGGATTTTGGCAAGACCACTTTTCTTCCACCATCAATTTAAAAAAAAGCAACCTTGTCCCCCACAGTCCTGACGAGAAGTCCCAATTCCAATCTCCCTTCCCATCCCAAGCTCCTTGAATGAATTGCCACCTCCCAAATTTCACCTTCCATACAAATCCATCTTTCCAATCAGATTAGCATTCCTGCCCCAGTATTACTGCCTGCACCAATTACAAAGGATACTCTGCGTGACTTTGCCAAAAAGCAATGTTTCCTCAATCAGCCTGCAGCCTCTCACACGGGGCCTGACACCAACCTCCGTCATGACTTCTCCACTGTCCTCTAGCTTGGAATGGGTGTTGGGGGAATTGTGGGGTCTGAAATCATTGTTTCTACTCCCAGCACCACTTCTGCTCCGTGGCCACTGATTTCATCACCTTCCTCCAAACCTGTCAATGCATTTTAATCAGACACTACCTATCCTCATTGCCAAACCTGACCCTGAGCTGAGATTTCTATTGTGTATCTGCACCATCACCCTAACCACCCAGTTCCACATCATGAAATCATTTCAACTTTGCCTCAGCTCATCTGCTGTGAAAGTCTTCATCTATGCCATTCTCATGGATGACCCCTCTAAGCTGTGACATACCACACTGGAGATCTGCGAAAGAACCACTCAGGTCCACGCAGACAAAAATATAAATTAGCAGGAAAGCTAACTGTCACCTCCAGATTTGAATATTCCAAAATTCCTGGCTGGCCTGTCACATTCCACCCTCCACATCCCTGAGGAAGTCTGTGTTCCAACTCACACCAGGAGCTGAAACCTCTCACTCACCTGTGATCACAGACCTACACTGGCTCCCAGTGAAGTTACTCACTGATCTTAGAATGCTTATCCTCATTTTCAAATCTTTTCACAGCCTCATTTTTCCCTAATGCCATACCTTCTCCATCCCATAATCTTCCAATATTGGGGAATTCTGGCTTCTTCAGCATCTCTCGAGTTTAATCACTTCAGAGAAAATGCTTGAAATACTCAGCAGAGGTGTGCAGAAAGAAAACAAAACTTAATGTTTTAGACCTTTAACCACATGAAGATTGGTTCCAATAAAAGAGAAGCTTTCTTTTCTCTCCTCTGTTGCCACCTGACCCGCTGAATTCTTTCAGGGTTCTCTGCTTTCATTTCAGATTCTATGCAGGAATACAACAAGGTCTGCAATTGATTTAAATTTCCCCAAAAGAGAAAGATGAATCACCCAGGGTTAACAAAAAAGTTAATCAGTAATGGTGTATAAGAATGCCAGAATCGTGGTGAGCCTGAGGATTGGGATCAATTTGCACCAACAAAGGAGGATCAGGAAAAGACAACAGCAACCTAATGGGCTGCATCAAAGTGGACTGTAAAAGCTTCTGTCAGTTTGTTAAAAGGAAATAATTAGCAAAGTGTGAGACAGGAGAATTTACAATGGAGAACAGAAAATATCAAAGAAAATTTATGGGAGGGAAGTCATATTTGACAATGTTTTTTGGAGTTTGATGTTACTTGTAGCAGAGGCAAAGGTGAACCAGTGGATGTGGCGTGCTGGCATTTTCAGAAGGCTTTTAATTAGATCTCACACAGGAGGTTAGTCAATAACATTAGCGCACATGGGATTGGGAGGAAAATGCAAAGACAGTTTTGAGATTTTGTTAATAGACAGAAAGCAGAAAGGAGTAAAAAAAAGCTGGATCATTGGCTATTCACCCTATCCATGCCCCTCATTATTTTATAAACCTCTGTAAGGTCACCCCTCAGCCTCCGACGCTCCAGGGAAAACAGCCCCAGCCTATTCAGCCTCTCACTAGAGCTCAAATCCTCAAACCCTGGCAAATTCCTTGTAAATCTTTTCTGAACTCTTTCAAGGTTCACAACATCCTTCCGATAAGAGGGGGACCAGAACTGCATGCAATATTCCAACAGTGGCCTAACCAATGTCCTATACTTCCTCAACATGACCTCCCAACTCTTATATTCAATGCACTGACCAATAAAGGCAAGCATACCAAACACCTTCTTCACTATCCTATAAACCTGGGGCTCCACTTTCAAAGAATAGAGAAAATATTTCTGAAATTATAAGAGGTTAAAATGTGCAGGAGTCCAAAAGGATCTGAGTCATAGATTCATAGAAGCAGACCCTTCAGTCCAACTTGTCCATGTTGACTAAATTTCCGAACTAAACTAGTCCCACTTACCTGTATTTGGCCCATATCCCTCTAAACCTTTCTTTTTCATGTACCTGTCCAAAAATCTTTTAAATATTGGAATTGTATCTGCATCTACCACTTTCTCTGGTAGTTCATTCCACAAACGAACCACCCTCTGTGTGGGTGTTCTTGATTGGGAGGCATTAAATGTGCAGCAAGCAATGAGGAAGGCAAGCAGAATGTTGTTATTCAGTTCAGGGGGGTTTGAGTACAGGAGTGAAGCTGTCTCACTGCAAATGCATTGAGTCTTGGTGAGGCTGCAGTAGAGTATTGTGTGCTTCACAAATGACATTCCCTCCATTGTAAGGTGAGAAGTAGGGATATTCAATGATGATTGCACAATGTTCAACACCATTCGTGATCCTCAGCTGCTGAAGCAGTCTGTTCAAGTGCAGCAAGACTACGACAATATTCAGGTTTGGGCTGAAAAGTGGCAAATAACATTCAAGCCACACAAATGCCAGGTCAAGATCATCTCCAATAAGAAACTACCATCCCCCCTTTGAAAATCAATGCCATTAGCATCACTGCATCCCCCACTATCAATATTCTGGAGATTACCATGAACTAGAAACTGGTTTATATGACTGGTTCAGTTCAATCATATAAACAGCAGGTCAGCAACAAGGAATCCTGCGGCATAGCTCACCTTCTGACTCCCCAAAACCTATCCACCATCTACAAGGCACAATTTGGGAGTGGCTGAAAATGTGTTGCTGGAAAAGCACAGCAGGTCAGGCAGCATCCGGGGAACAGGAGAATCGACGTTTCGGGCATAAGCCCTTCTTCAGGAATGAGGAAAGTGTGTCCAGCAGGCTAAGATAAAAGGTAGGGAGGAGGGACTTGGGGGAGGGGTGTTGGAAATGCGCTGACGTTGGAGGAGTCCAAAGACCTGCATATCTTGGTGGAGTGGGAGGGGGAGTTGAAGTGTTGAGCCACGGGGTGGTTGGGTTGGTTGGTCCGGGTGTCCCAGAGGTGTTCTCTGAAACGTTCCGCAAGTAGGCGGCCTGTCTCCCCAATATAGAGGAGGCCACATCGGGTGCAGAGGATGCAATAGATGATGTGTGTGGAGGTGCAGGTGAATTTGTGGCGGCTATGGAAGTTTCCTTTGGGGCCTTGGAGGGAGGTGAGGGGGAAGGTGTGGGTGCAAGTCTTGCACGTCCTGCGGTTGCAGGGGAAGTGTAATTTGGGAGTGTAATGGAATACTCCCGACTTGCCTGGATGGGTGCAGCTCCAACAACACTCAACAAGCTCAACACCACCCAGGGCAAAACAGCCCAATAGATTGGCATCACATCCAAAAGCATCCACTCTCTCCAACACTGATGCCCCATAGCAGAAATGCGTGACATCTACAAGATGCACTGCAGAAATTCACCCAAGATCCTTTGACAACAATTTCCAAACCCACGGCCATTTCCATCCAGAAGGACAAGAGCAACAGACATCTGGGAACACCACCCCCTGCAAGTTCCCTTCCAAGCCACTCACCGTCCTGACTTGGAAAACTCTATTAAGACATTCCTTAGAACCTGACTCAGTGACACTATTGGTCAGCTGTCCAAATACCTGCTCAGGTAACTCAATAATGAACACACACCTCTCCAGAGAGTGTTTAATCAGGACAATGTAGAGAGAACTTTACTCTGTATCCAACCTCATGCTGTTCCTGTCCTGGGAGTATTTGATGGGGGGACAGTATTAAAGGAGCTTCACGCTGCATCTAACACTATGCTGTTCCTGTCCTGGGAGTGTTTAATCGGGGATAGTGCTTTACTCTGAGCACTTTCACCTGTTACAGACTCATAGAGTCATAGAGATGTACAGCATGGAAACAGACCCTTCGGTCCAACTTGTCCATGCTGACCAGATATCCCAACCCAATCTAGTCCCACCTTCCAGCACCCAGCCCATATCCCTTCAAATCCTTCCTATTCATATTCCCATCCAAATGCTCTTAAATGTTGCAGTTGTACCAGCCTCCACCAGATCCTCTGGCAGCTCATTCCATACACGTACCACCCTCTGTGTGAAAAAGTTGCCTCTTAGGTCTCTTTTATATCTTTCCCCTCTCACCCTAAACCTATGACCTCTAGTTCTGGACTCCCCAACCCCAGGGAAAAAACTTGTCTGTTTATCCTATCCATGCCCCTCATAATTTTGTAAACCTCTACAAGGTCACCCTTCAGCCTCTGATGCTCCAGGGAAAACAGCCCCAACCTGTTCAGCCTCTCCCCATAGCTCAAATCCTCCAACCCTGGCAACATCCTTGTAAATCTTTTCTGAACTCTTTCAAGTTTCACAACATCTTTCTGATAGGAAGGAAACCAGAATTGCACGCAATATTCCAACAGTGGCCTAACCAATGTCTTATACAGCCACAA
>NC_057740.1:42952108-43007404 GCF_004010195.1 Chiloscyllium plagiosum
TATACTCCTACTTACTTTATACTCTTCTAAGGATTCACTCGATCTATTCTGTCTGTACCTGACATATGCTTCCTTCTTTTTCTTAACCAAACCCTCAATTTCTTATCATCCAGCATTCCCTATACCTACCAGCCTTTCCTTTCATCCTAACAGGAATATACTTTCTCTGGATTCGCGCTATCTCATTTCTGAAGGCTTCCTATTTCTCAGTCGTCCCTTTACCTGCGAACATCTGCCCCCAATCAGCTTTCAAAAGTTCTTGCCTAATACTGTCAAAATTGGCTTTTCTCCAATTTAGAACTTCAACTTTTAGATCTGGTCTATCCTTTTCCATCACTATTTTAAAACAAATAGAATTATGGTCGCTGGCCCCAAAATGCTCCCCCACTGACACCTCAGTCACTTGCCCTGCCTTATTTCCCAAGAGTAGGTCAAGTTCTGCACCTTCTCTAGTAGATACATCCACATACTGAATCAGAAAATTGTCTTGTACACACTTAAGAAATTCCTCTCCATCTAAACCTTAAACACTATGGCAGTCCCAGTCGATGTTTGGAAAGTTAAAATCCCCAACCATAACTACCCTATTATTCTTACAGACAGCTAAGATCTCCTTACAAGTTTGTTTCTCAATTTCCCTCTGACTATTAGGGTGTTAAAAATTGGAAATGTTCCCCATTGCAGGTTCCAAACTCACAGCGATAAACATTAAATTCAGCGTATGTAACAGAAGGTGGGTTCTGTGGACACAGCAATGCCAGTAGTCTCTTACGCAGAGAGGATTAGTTAGACCCTTCTGCAGGGCCTTTGAGTGCAGATCCTTGAAGAGTTGAATTGTGAAAATGGCATTGCAAGGGAAGGAAATGGGTTTAACCCAAATTCTACTTGCCCCTACTGCCCCCTACTAAAAGCCTCACTGAGGTGAGTAATGGTCAAAAGAATGAAACACTGCGGGCTTGCCTTACCTTTCGCACACACGCACAGTCCATGCAGCTATAATCCACGAAGAGATACTAAAGACCAGGAGCACGGTCCCTGGGCAAATTGTCATGAGAGTCTTCATTACAAAGCGAGTATTGAAGTTTATCTTGTTGAGGGCTCCAATGCTTCGAGATGAGGCGTCTGTGAATAGTTTACTGTGGAGCAACATCACCCTGGCAATCAGATAGAGTCTGAGGAACATGGGGATGGAGAGGATAATGTCCACGTCTGCATTGGCCATTGACGTTGTATAAGTGAAGGCGAGACGTGCGGTCCATGTGAAGATGTACTGCCCAGGAATTGGGTGAATCGCACACACAAGCAACTCCAGGCAGATGAAAAATATCCTTTCGTAGGTCATGGCTATTCTCCAATCGTCAGCTCCATTGTCAACCATGAAGAGCTAGAAGGCAAGGAAGAGATGGCAGGGTTAGGCCCAAGGGGCTCATAGGAACAGGAGGAGGCCATTCAGCCCCTTGAGAATGATCTACCTTTCAAATATATCATGGCTGATCTTTATTTTGCCTTCATTCTGAACCTCTTATTAGCTCTTGCCCTAGAAAAGTCTCTGTTTTATCATTTTCAATTACCTCCTCTCAACCTCAGCAGCCTATTGGTGGAACAGTAATGCATTGTCTCCTGAACGGCTAAACCAAATGTTAAAGTCCCTCACCCTTCCAACAAAATGGCTTCTTCCCCTTGACCCAGTCAAATCCTTTCATCATCAAAAAAGATAACAGATCAGAAAAAGGTAACAGTCTGTGATCTGCCTTTGAGAGGAATGTCATTAATTGTCAAAACTAAACACTGTGCAATCCTTCCCTTTTCTCTGATTCTGTACCTACTTCAAATACCAGGGGTCAGTTTGCTCAGTTGGTTGAATGGCTGGTTAGAGTAGAGAGTATGGTGTTGGAAAAGCACAGCAGGCCAGGCAGCATCCAAGGAGCAGGAGAATCGATGTTTCGAGCATAAGCCCTTCATCCTGATGAAGGACTTATGCCTGAAACGTGGACTCTCCTGCTCCTCAGATGCTGCCTGACCTGCTGTGCTTTTCCAGACCCACACTCATGACTCTGATCTCCAGCATCTGCAGACCTCACTTTGCCTGAATGGCTGGTTAATAATGCTAAACATATGGGTTCAATTTCTGCACTGGCTGAGGTCACTGGGAAGGGGCCAGCTTCTCAACCCACCCCCACCCCTCACTTAAGGCATGGTGACCCTCAAGTTAACTCACTACCAGTTGCCTCCCTGTAATGAGACAGCAGTACTATGGTGACTTTAACATTTTTTCAAACCAGGAAAAAGAGAAGGCCACTCAGCCCTTTGACCCTGTTCTGCCATTTAATAAGATTGTGGCTGATCTCACAACACCCAACCATGACAGAATGTTAGATTCCTGAATTGCTAACTCTGCTTCTCTCTCTGCAGCATCTACCTTGCCTTAGTGAGAGTTACCACAATGGCTGATTTTATTTCAGAATGACAACAACCTGCCTGATACCGTTAGAGTGAAATCAGGATCAGTTATCACTGGAAAGTTTCCGAAGTCAGGGATCAAATCTAACTCACAGAAGTAGCTTGCTAATTGGGCAAGGCAGCAATAAATCAATTCCCTTTCACTGCCATTGTGAGAAATTCCTGATCCGAATTTAAAACTCATAAGCATTGTTTTCAATTGCAAGCAGTGTTCTCAGTTATTCATTGTGGTGAACAGCCTGATCACTGAATGCAAGAAGCTCCTGAATCTAACAATCTCCGGCATAGTTCTTAAAATGCCAATAGTTTAACAATTGCTTCTACAGTCTGCTGGACCAGCCCATGTCCACAGCTCGCCCTCCCTGCTTCCCTCACATATTGCCCATATTAATGCTGCTCCCAACACAGTGTCAGGCACTGACACCCTGCACAATGTGCTGCCAGTTGAGAAAGAGATTTCACTGTTACACAGCATCCCTGTTCCACATGAGGATTGGCTGTGAGGAGCTTCTTTCACTGTTGTCAGTCAATTATGAAAATTTAAACTCAATGATGGAAGGCACTGAGAAACACACAGAGCTAGTCATTGCAAACAGCAAAATGAGGGGGTCACACATAGGGTATTCAGTTGCTAACCCTCCAGGAGACTGTGACCTGGAATCTCCAGCCATTAAATAGGAACCTCCAGGACATCACTGCAGGTTTCTCTCACACACACACACACAGACATACACACACAGACACAGAAACACAAACATTAACACACACAGAAGCAAACAGACATACACACACACAGACCCAAACATTCACACAAACAGATATAGAAACACATACAGATAGAAAGAGACATGGACACACCCACAGATACTTATAGAAAACCACACGTACACACACACTGAGTTAAAAAGACATTGATCCATAATTTTCTTTGAACAGTTTCATTTGTTCGAAAAAAAGATGTGAAACAGGGAAAGCAATGGCCATTTGACCAAGATTCATCCAATCAGTGGAACCAGGACTTTATTCTTTGACAGTTACTGCCTTCAGGAAGGAGCATGCTGCAGTGATAGAAACAGAGCAGTGTAGGGGACAGGATGGCTGTGCTCACATCATGCAACCTGGTAAATGGCAGGAGGTCACCCAGACTGAAGGAGTGCTGGTCATCAATACCGAGATGGGAGGCCCCTTCATTGGGCCAAACAAGGAAAGGGGAAACGTGGGGAGCTCAAGTGCTAAGGTGAAAGGAACAAATTTGTAAAGGAAGAAATTGCATTTATATAGTGCCTTTTGCCACTGCCTCCTGTCCTGCATGTACCTATGCCTCCCAGGAGATCTGTCATGGGGTGTCAATGACTGAAAGGGCTATTTTGTGTGAGATCCCAGACTCTGCACAAGTCACTGACCATTTTCTGCTGTCCACCTTTGGAGATATTGATTCTTTTGCCTCAGCCATTGTGTGTTTAAAGAGGGCAATGCTCCCATATCACAGCAGCTAAAAAAGAATAAGGTGCCAGAGTGGGAAGGTTTGAACGATAGGGAGAGGCTGAATAAGCTGGGGCTGTTTTCTCTGGACCATCGGAGTCTGAGAGATGACCTTATAGAGGTTTTAAAAAACATGAGGGGCATGGATGAGATAAACAGACAAACTCTTTTCCCTGGGGTAGGGGAGTCCAGAACTAATGGCATAGGTTTAGGGTGAGAGGGGAAAGAAATAAAAGAGACCTAGGGGGCAACGTTTTCATGCAGAGGGTGGTACATGTACGGAATGAGCTGCCAGAGGGAGTGGTGGAGGATGGTAGATTTGCAACATTTAAAAGGCATGTGGATGGGTATATGAATAGGAAAAGTTTAGAGGGATATAGGTCAGGTGCTGGCAAATGGAACTAGATTTATGTAGGATATCTGGTCGGCATGGACTAGTTGGACTGAAGGTTCTGTTTCTGTGTTGGACATCTCTATGATTCTATGACATGGGATTTGGGAACGGGATGAGACCCATGAGCCTGTTCCAATATCCAATAAGATCATGGCTGACCTGGTCATGGTCTCAGCTGCATTCTTCCCATTTGGCTCTAGCCCCACCCCTAACCCTTGACTCCCAGAATACCTCACAGTGAAATCCAGTGTGTACAGCAATGTGGGGAACACAGCAGCCAATTTGCCTACTGCCAGATTCCACAAACAGCAATGAAATAATTGATCAGCTCTTTTTGCAATGTAGGTCGAGGGGTAAAGTACTGGTCAGAACAATGCAGGGATCCTGCTCTGGGTGAAGCAGCATTTGGCATTTGTGGTCATGCATCTGAAGAGGGCCCAGAGGCTACAGCGAGCCCCACTGGGCTATGGCTGACACCACAGACTCATGCAGGACAGAGTCTGTCCCACCAAAGAGAACTTAACAGGCACAACTATAAATATTCAATGTACCTTGAATCTGGAACTTTGGAAACACTGCTGAGAGAGTTGTCAGCTCATTCTACTAGAAATTATTTTAATAAGAATGATTTTCAATTAACACGACTGTTTAAACACACATAATTAGAAGTTTAGTGCTTCACTGGTTATATTAATATATTTTGCATTTTTTTTGAAGATGTCTAGTTTCAAATCCCTTTACAATTGACTGATGGGAGTGAACACTGTAGGATTAAAATGGATGCATTGGGAGTGAAGGGTTATTGGGGGTGACATGAACTCCACCAACATTTATAGGCTGAAGGTCTTGAGTGTTCTTCGAGTATTTCTGCTGTTACATTGAATCCTCAAAAGCAGAGAATAATGGCAGCAGTTTCGAACCAGCCAAAGACTCACCCGTTCTGTGCCTATCACCCTCTGTAAGCTGGAACTCTGTTCCCTTTTCAGAACCTAATTCACAGAGTCCCGTTCGCCCACTGAGCCTGTGCTCACTGACCTACACTGGTTTTTACAATCCAGTAAATCCACAATTTGTTCATCCTTGCTTGCCAAACCCAAGGTTTTCCTCCATCCTGTCTCTGTCAAATCCTCAAGCCCCACAACCCTCTGAAATCTATCCACTGCTGCTGATATTTTGCCCTCCAGCATTTCCCCAGGCTTCACTATTGGTAGCCAGGCATGTAACTGCTTGAACCCAAACTCCTGAATTCCGTCCTCTCTGGCCCTTGCTTTTGCCCCTTTAAAACACTTTTCATAATATATCCTTTGACCACATTGTATTTACCATTGATTCCTTATATGTTCCGATGTCAAAGCACCTTGGAATGTTTTGCACCAAACTCAAGGTGCTACATAAATGCAAGTTGTAATGAATTTTTTTTCAGACCAGCTGATACCTCTCTGATGCACAATGAACAGTGTGTAAAAACAGAAATCATCTGGGAACCAGCTCCGAGATGGGCAAAATCTAGCATGGGGGTCACAGTAACAACCATATTTTCTGTTTTACTCATTCAGGAGAGATGGGGCCTGCACTTATTCTCCGTCCCTAGTTGCCCCTTCAGAAGGTGGTGGTGAGCTGCTTTCTTGAACCACTACAAATCCTTTGGGTGGACCCACAATGACTGTTATGGAGAGAGTTCCAGGACTTTGACCCAGTGATAGTGAAGGAACGATGGTATGTTTCCAAATCAGGATGGTGAATGGCCTGGAGAAGAGTTTGCAAATTTCTGCTCCAGTGTTCAATGCCCTGACTGTGAAAGAACAGTGTTTCAAAGCTGAACCCTGCTTTCTTTGTTCTGGGGAATCCAGACTCAGAATAAATGATTAAATGAGAGAAAGAGAGAGAAGTAAGTCATGGCAATGTGGAATAAATTATTGAGGGTTGGACTGGACCAGCTCCAAACAGTTTCAAAGGAACTTTAATTCCTCTTTCAAAATAATCAGGACAGCTCACAGCATGGCTGGTACAGCCTGACTTGGACATTGAGTTGGGCAGACAGGCTGCTAATCTCTCACTCATCGCTAACTGGGATTAACCCAAGCAGGGTCACCCCCACTGGCTCAGTAAGTACTCACTGTACCCCAGCTAATGCCAGACCCACAGACAGGACTATCCCCAAACTCAGTTTTTGAGGAGAGGGTGGGGAATGCTTTGTTGTCCCCAGGAATTGTCTGCAAATTCCCCACCGTTACACCTCTGAAAAAGAACAGAGAGAGATTCAGGTTGATGCTTGCAAGGGGAATGACAATGGGGCCAACGCACCCATGGGAGAGACAAAGGGTGGTGAGAGCCTGGAACATGCTGCCAGAGGAGGTGGTGGGAGCAGACACAATAGCAGCATTCAAGAAGCACCTGGATGAATACAGGAATAGGAAGGGAATAAAGGGATACAGATCCTGTAAGTGAAGACAGTATTCGTATGGAAGGACAAAATATGTCGACACATGTTTGGAGGGCCGAAGGGCCCGTTCCTGTGCTGTATTGTTCTTTGTTAATGTAGGTTAGACCAGAGGTCAATAGTGATGCTTTCTGTGGTTGAATATCCAACTGACATCCCAGTGTCCAAGCCTATCACTTTGCAGAAAGACCTGCCGTACCATATGCTGAGGCTGTGGAACCTCAGTCAGTGCCTGTGGGGGGAACGAGGTGGGTGAACAGTCAGGGACAAGATTGGGAAAATACCTGCATGAAAGCATCGATTCTTACCTGAATCTCCCGGGCATGATACACAATAATGAGACCCAGTAATATTACAGTGGAGAGGCTGATAAGGCATTTGAGTGCGAGGGAATATAGTGACGCCTGTAATACAACAAAGAGAACTGGTTAACATCCATAAATTGCAATCATCTCACACAGCCAACACTGTCTCTCTAATAGGCAATTCAGCAACAAACATCAGTTCTTTAAATACAAGAAAGAGCTATTTGGATTAATAAACCTCATCCTTCAGTCTCTCTGATTTAGTTGTACATTCATTGTGTTCAATTGCATGCAGGTGGTGGACATTAGCTGGGGATTCACTTATGATTCCATCAATGGGAACAGATTGAAACTGTACTGGTTAGGTTAGGATGCACATGTTTGTAAAGTATATTACAAATATAAAGGTGGATAGAGTGTGTTAAGGTTGGCTCCAGTTCAAATTAACAACCTAGTCAATTCATCCCCACACCCATCCAATCCCAACTCTCCATTCCCATCAAATATACCCATTGACCTTCTTTTCTTATCCTTTACTCCTGATGCAGTTCACTACTAACAGAATCCATAAGCTTTTCTTTATTCAATTGTAGGATGTGGATGCTGCTGGATTTTATGTCCATCCTTAGCTACCCTGGAGAGGATGGTTGTGAACTGCTGCCTTAAACTTGTCTTGGTAAAAGAGCAACCAAAACACAGTTTAGAAAGGAATGCCAGAGTTTTGACCCAGTGACAGTGAAGGCATGGCGATATATTTCCAAATCAGGATGGTGAATGCAGGAGGCGGTGCTCCCATGTATCTGCCGACCTTGTCTTTATAGATGGAAGTGGTCGTGGGTTTGGAAGGTAGTGTCAAAGGATCTTTGCTGAATTTCTGCAGTGCATCTTGTAGATAGTACACACACACACTGCTGCTACTGAACATCAGTGGTGGAGGGTGTGAATGTTTGTGGATGTGGTGCCAATCAAGCGGGCTGGATGGTGTCGAGCTTCTTGAATGTCTTTGGGGCTGCAGGCAAGTGGGGAGTATTCCATTACACTCCTGACTTGTGTCTTGTAGAAAGTGGGTAATATCTGGGGAGTCAGGAGATGAGTTACTCGCTGCAGTATTCCCAATATCTGACCTATTCTTGCAGTCACTGTAGTTATATAGCTAGTCAATTCTGGTCAGTTTCTGGTCAGTGGTAACCCATAGAATGTTCAGTGAAGGTAACACCACTGAATGTCAAAGGACGGTGGTTAGACTGTTTCTTATTGGCTATTATCATTAGTTGGCATTTGAGTGGCACAAGCATTAGTTGCCACTTGTCAGCCCAAGACTGAATATTGTCCAGGTTTTATTGCATTTGAACATGAACTGCTTCAGTATCTGAGGAGTTGCAAATGGAGCTGAACATTGTGCAATCATCTGCAAACATCCCCACTTCTGACCTTATGACGGAGGGAAGATCATTGATGAAGCAGCTGAAGATGGTTGGGAGTGGGACACTATCCTGAGGAATTCCTGCAGAGATGTCCTGGAGCTGAGGTGACTGATCTCCAGCAACCACAACCATCTTCCTGTGTGTCAGGTATGACTCCAACCAGTGGAGAGTTTCCCACCTGTTTCCTATTGATTCCAGTTTTGTTAGGGCTCCTTGATATCACTTGGTCAAATGTCGCCTCGATGTCATAAGCTATCACTGTCCCTTCCCCTCTGGAATTCAGCCCTTTCAGTGACGTCCATGTTTGAACCAAGGCTGTAATGAGGTCAGGAGTTGAGTGGCCCTGATGGAACCCAAACTGGGCGTCACTGAGCAGGCTATTGCTGAGCTGGTGTACTGAATAGCACTGTTGATGACCCCTTCCATCATGTTACTGATGATCGAGAGTAGACCGATGGGGCAATAATTGGCCGGGTTGGTATGTCCTGCTTTTAATGTACAGGACATACCTGGGCAATTTTCCATATTGTTGGGTAGATGCTAGTGTTGTAACAGTACTGGAACAGCGTGGCTAGGGGAGTGGAAAGTTCTGAAGCACAAGATTTCAGTACTATTGCCAGAATGTTGTCAGGGCCCGTACTGGCCCCTTTCCAGTATCCAGTGACTCCAACCATTTCTTGATATACATTGGAGTGCGTCAAAAAGTGTGGTGCTGGAAAAGCACAGCCAGTCAGGCAGCATCCTGATGAAGAGCTTATGTTCAAAACGTTGACTCTCCTGCTCCTGGGATGCTGCCTGACCGGCTGTGCTTTGACTTTGATCTCCAGCATCTGCAGGTGCTCACTTTCTCCTCATGTGAAATGAACCAAATTGGCTGAAAACTGGTACCTGTGATACTGGAGAGCACTGGAGGAGGCTGAGGTGGATCATCCACTCAGTACTTCTGGCTAAAATTTGTGGCAAATGCTTCAGCCTTATCTTTTGAACAAATATGTTGGGCTCACCCTGTCATTGAGGATGGGGATATTTGTGGAGCCTCCTCCTCCAGTGAGTTGTTTAATTGTCTGCCACCATTCACACCTGGATGTGGCAGGACGGTAGAGCTTGAACAAACATCACAAAGTTGGATTTTTAAAAAATATCACTAACTCCAGATCAGACTCATCCCCACCAGTACTGTCCCCTAGTGTTATACAGAGACAGATCTGTCCCCACCAGTAATGTACCCAGCATTATACAGTAATAGACCTGTCCCCAGCAGTACTGTACCCCAGTGTTATACAGTGATAGACCTGTCCCCACCAGTATGGTACCCAGTGTTATGCAGCAACAGACATGTCCCCACCAGTACTGTACCCAGTATTAGACAGTGACAGACCTGTCCCCATCAGTACTGAACCCCAATGTTATACCGTGAAAGACCTATCCCCCGCCAGTACTGTACCTCAGTGTTATACAGCGACACATCTATCCCCACCAGTCCTCATTCCTGATGAAGGGCTCTGGCCCAAAAATTGATTTTCCTGCTCCTCAGATGCTGCCTGACATGCTGTGCTTTTCCAGCAACATACTCTCAACTCTGATCTCTAGCATCTGCAGACCTCACTGTTTCCCTGTCCCCACAAGTACTGAAACCCAATGTTATACTGTGAGAGACCTGTCCCCACCAGTACTGTACCCCAGTGTTACACAGTGACAGACCTGTCCCCACCAGTACTGTCCCCCAGTGTAATACAGTAACAGACTTGTCCCCACCAATACTGTACCCAGGTGTTACACAGTGACAGACCTGTCCTCACCAGTACTGCACCCCAGTGTTACACAGTGACGGACCTGTCCTCACCATTACTGTACCCCAGTGTTACACAGTGACAGACCTGTCCCCACCAGTACTGTACCCCAGTGTTTTACAGGGACAGACCTGTCCCCACTAGTACTGCAACCCAGTGTTATACAGTGACAGATCTATCCCCACCAGTACTGTACCCCAGTGTTATAGTGACAGACCTGTCCCCACCAGTACCGTACCCCAGTGTTACACAGTGACAGACCTGTCCCCACCAGTACTGTACCCCAGTGTTATATAATGACAGACTTGTCCCTATCAGTACTGTACCCCAGTGTTATACAGTGACAGACCTGTCCACACCAGTACTGTACCCCAGTGTTCCCTTATCACATGACCATCTACAATTTGCCCAAGGGTGGACAAGCCCAACTTGACCTATTGTACTCTATGTTACTCTATCCCCACTCCCACCCTCCTCTAGCTTATCTCTCCATGCTTCAGGCTCTCTGCCTTTATTCCTGATGAAGGGCTTTTGCCCGAAACGTCGATTTTGCCTGTCCTCGGATGCTGCCTGAATTGCTGTGCTCTTCTAGCACCACTGATCCAGAATCTGGTTTCCAGCATCTGCAGTCATTGTTTTTACCCACCAGTTCTGTACCCCAGTGTTATATCGAGACAAACAGGAAACCTTACATGTTTGACCTTTCATCATAAATCAATTCTCAGTAACTCAGAGTTGTGTCAATCAAACCATGTTTGCTCTGATACCCCATAAACATTTACATCAGAAAATTTGGTAATCAAGAACTCGTGTTTTCTGATTTAATTCCTCACTGTCTCACTGGGTCACCAACAAAATTATCTGACATTTGTCTAACCAGGTTTTCTGAAAATTAAACTTTTCATTTCCATGTTACTTTCTATAGCGTCAGGCTATCCAAAGCAGTTAACAGCCAATTATATACTTTGGAAATGCCGTGACAGTTGGAATGTAGCAAATCAATCCTCAATTTGTACACAACATGATCCCACTAACAACAGTGTAGTAAAAGAGATGATCATTGGTTTCATATTTCACATTATTGTTTGACGAATAAATGTTGGCTTCAAACATACAAACCATTTCAGAGTTGAGTCATGCCATGCAATCTTTTACCTACTGACAGCACAGTCAGGGCCTCAGTTTAACACCTCCTCTGAAAGATGACACCTCCAGTGCACCCTCAGAACTGCACTGCAGTGTCTGCCTGGATGCTATATAGGAGCTGGTCCCACAACCTTCAGGCTTTGGAGCAGAAAAGCCACCTACTGAATGCTAGCAGGTAACTTGAGGTTACAAATGTTTGCAAATACCTGTTTGGGCAACCAAGTGATACCCATCTTCTCACCAGCCCTTTCAGTCCTTCTCTCTGTCCCCAAAAAAGCTCTCAATTGTCTCATTAATAACATGCAAAATATTTAGAGCTCAGAAACAGCCCATTCACACCATGCTATCTACACACACACACACGTACATATACATGCACACAGACAACCACCCACACATTTGCACTTGCACCAAACACAGACACACACATACCACACACAGACACACCACATATACACTCACTCTCACATGCACACACGCACACTCTCAGACACACACATGGATAGACTCACCTTAATCTCAGACACACAAGGGCAGATACAACCCTAATGTCACACACTCAAATGCAACCTTAATCTCAGACATACCTGAGGGCAGATAACCTTGGACACACACACACAAGCAGACACAACCCTAACCTTAAACACACTCAAGGGCAGATACAACAATTAAAGTCAAACACACACTAGAGCAGTCAGAACACTAACCTCAGACACACACTTGAGCACAGTGTTGGAGGGCAGAATGGAGAGTTTCAAGCACTTTGGGATAAGAAGAAAAATGAGAAAACAGAGAGACACAGAGACAGCAACAAGAAGATAGAGACTAGTAAACAACAGTAAGGATAAACAGTTACAGAAAACATACTGAGAACAGACTAAATATTACAGTTTCTAATGTTTGTGGTCCAACACAAATCACTGAACTCTATTTCTGTTATCTGTACATCTTGCTTGCATGATATATTCAGTTCAAAGAACTAATATGCTCCCAGTGTCTCTGTAGCAGATTCTATTTTATAAAAGTGGAGTTGTTTAATAATTTGTCAGGCTCCCTGTTGGACATTCTGACTGTAATTATAAATAAATTTTCAATCAGTGAGTTGGTGATGGGGCTGCAGTGTTGGGCGACACTACCAGGAGCATAAATCGACAGTGTTCCCAATTCCTACCGGGGAGCCATCGGCAATCCTAAAATGTAAACTGAGCTCAGGGGAAGTCTGGAGGATGTTGCTGTAATAAACCAGCTAAGAATGTGTGTGAGGACAGAGGGGGCAATGTGTCCTGCAGAGCTGGTCAAACACACAATTGTCTAGACAGAAATATAACCAGCAGAGTTTCCTGAGTGCTTCAGATTGTGAACACTGCTCGCCTCTCCTTTTGCTCCAGGTTTCACACAGGCCTCTGCTGAACTAGAATGCTGGAGGGGAGGGGGAGGGGTTAAATGGGAGTCAATGATGGTGACTGAGCAGATGCCTGGGTGTTTCACTGCATGATCTCCATAGCCCCTCCACTGCCATCACCCCCCTCCATGCTCTCCCCAATCACCCCCTGCCCCCATTGCCTGGCAAAGCAGAAAGCCAAGATGCTTTCTAACCTAATTCGATGATTTTTAAATGCCTGTCAAAAACAGTAAAAACAAATTGAAAACAAAATCACAAAATTGATTCAATGCCCACACCATCCCGTTACTTAAGTGCCACACACTGGTCACAAAGTCCCACAGGCTGAAGACTAATCTTCAAGTTCTGGAGAAATGAAGGTTTTCTGAATGAATAGATGTTCATTTACAAGGATTACTGTTTTTATTGAACTAATTTTTCCCCCTGAGGTGCTGAGAGGCTGACTCTGGGAGCTGGAAAGTTTACAGAACGGGATTCATAGCCTCAGAATAAGGGGCTGGTCATTTTGAACTGAGATGGGGAGACATGCCTTCACCCAGAGAGTAGTGAGTTTCGGAGGGCAGTGGGTGACCTGTCAAGACTGTGCTAAATGGATTTCTGGGTACTGAAGCAGTTAAGGGTAGGTGGAGTTGAGGATGGAACAATGACCTATTACCTTTCTGAAATGTGCAGCTGGTCTGAGGGGCTGAATAGCCTGGTCTTGTTATCTTTTCCTAAATTCTTTTGAGATAGGAATCTCTTTCTCACTTGGAGGAGGAGGGACTAACCTGGAAACTGATGACATACTGAGTCATTTCAGAAAGTTCTCTTTGCAACAGAATTGTTTCCTCAGGGATGCTCCAGACAACATGAACCCCTTGATAAAATCTGTGGTTTTGCAGAACAGTTTGGTGATTCTGAATACAGCACAGAACAAAGCCATTCGGTCCATAGTGTCTGCATCAGCCCTCCAACAAGCATCATGACTTGGTGCTGTTCTCCTGCCTTTCCCCCATATCCTTACACATTGAATCTATTGAAACAATCAGCCAATGCCTGCTGAAAAGCCTCGATTGACTCTTCCTTCACCACATTTCCAGGCAGTGCATTTCACACCCTGACCACTCGCCGGGTGAAAAGGTTTCTTTGCACATCACATCTCCTCACAGTTCCTCAAATCACTTTCAATTTATGGCTCTCTCATTCTTGATTCTTTAATGAGCTGTTCATTCTATCCAACCCACTCATGATTTTGATCTGCTCTCAACCTTGCTCTATCTGAGGAAAACAGTCCCAACTTCTTCAATCCAACCTCATCACTGAAATTCCTCATCCCTAGGAAATCACTGCTGCACTCTCTCCAGTGTGTTCACATCCTTCCAAAGTGTGATGTCGAGAAATGTAAACCACACTCACCAGCTGAGATCTAACCGGTGTCTTGTATATGTTCAGCATCACCTCCTTACTCTGTGCTCCACATCCCCATTAATTAAGAACACTGTATGCTTTATTAATTGCTCTCTACAACTGCCCTGCTACCTTCAGTGATCTGTGCACCTACACACCCAGCATATGGGCCCTCTGCCTCTGTACCCCATTTACAATTGTACCCTTTATTTTATATTGTTTGTCCATGTTCTTCCTATCAAAATGCACCATCTTTACAATCTCTGCATTGAACTTCATCTGCCACCTATCCGCCCACTTCACCAACTCGTCAAAGTCTTTCTTAAGTTCTAGATTGTCCTCCTCAAATTTTCCAGGTTTTAATTTTGCCTGCAAACTTTGAAACTGTCCCCTGCACACCAGGATCTAGCTCATAAACAATTATTAGGCAAAGCAGGGGTCCTGATACTGACCCCTGGGGATCACCCTGAGAAACCCTCCTCCAGCCCAATTTCCCCATCTGAAATTCAAGCTGGCATTCCCAAACAACCCAACCTTTTCCATATGAGTACCAATTCGATCCCAAATAATTGTTTTTACTTAAGAGCACTTGAACAGAAAGAGGTCATCAGACTCCTCTCGAGCCTGTTACACAGGAACAGGAGGAGGCCATTCAACCCTCTCAAGACTGTTCTGTGTTTCTGTGAATCATGACTAAACTGAATCATTGAGCAAACTTTTTTTTAAGATCAAAAGAAAGAGGAGCAGAATCAGGCCATTCAGCCCATTGAGTCTGCTCTGCCATTCAATCATGGCTGATGTATTTTTCAACCCCACTCTCCTGCCTTCTCCCTGTAACCCTTGATCCCCTTACTAATTAAGAACCTATCTGTCTCTGCCTTAAATACACTGAATGACTTGGCCTCAACCATCTTTTGTGGCAATGAGTTCCACAGATTCCCCACCTTCTGGCTAAAGAAATTCCTAGGCTAAAAACAAGGACTGCAGATGCTGGAAACCAGATTCTAGATTAGAGTGATGCTGGAAAAACACAGCAGGTCAGGCAGCAGCCTGAAACATCGATTTTCCTGCTCCTCAGATGCTGCCTGACCTGCTGTGCTTTTCCAGCACCACTCTAATCTAAAGAAATTCCTCCACATCTTAGTTCGAAAGGGTTGTCCCTTCACTCTGAGGCTGTGCCCCAACATAGAATCCCAACAGTGTGGAAACTGGCTCTTCGGCCCAACAAGTCCACGCTGACCCTCCGAACAGTAACCCACCCAGACCCATTCCCCTACATTTACCCCTGACAAATGTACCTAACCTACGTTTCCCTGAACACTATGGGCAATTTAGCATGGCCAATTCACCTAACCTGCACACCTCTGGACTGTGGGAGGAAACCCACAAAGACACAGGGAGAATGTGCAAACTCCACACAGACAGTCACACCAAGGCTGGAATCAAATCTGGGTCCCTGGGGCTGTGAGGCAGCTGTGCTAACCACTGAGCCACTGAGCCACCCTAAACTGTATCCTTCTAAACTCCATCGAGTACAAACCCAGAGTCCTCAACCGCTCCTCATATCCTTCATACCCAGGATCAATCTAGAAAACTTCCTCTGGACACCCCACTCTAACACCAGCACATCCCTCCTTAAATTCCAAAACTGCTCACAATATTCCAAATGCGGTCTGACTGGAGTCTTAAACAGCTTCAGCAGTACATTTCTTGTATTCTAGCCCTCTCTAAATAAAATTCTCGTCTAGCAAAAACATTTCAATTTCAGGTTTAAAATTATTCATTGAGCATCGGCATGTGTGTGGGAGAGATCCACAGTTTTACCACCCACAATATTTACCACCCTCTGTGTGAGGAAGTGTAGCCTAATTTCACTGGCTCAGATTTTCATCTTATTTTGAGGAAGTGTTGAATTCAATTACTTTAATCTTAACAAAATGACCCCTCAAATCTTCTACAATGTATGGAATGGAGGTTTAGTTTGTGTAATGGCTTCTGCGAATCTAACTCTGTTTGTCTAACTGTCAGTGCCGTAGAAGGGGTCAGTTGGGGATTTAGGAAGGGGTGGGAGTTAAGGGGACGTTGATATTGGAAATATGAAACATGAAGAAAAAGGGCTGGAAATACTCAGCAGGTCTGGCAGCATCTGTGGGGGGAAAGAAAGAGAGAGAGAGAGACACACACATTTACCGTTTCAGGTCTGTGACTGGGAAACGTTGGAACAGGATTTAAACACAACTTTAAAGCCTACTTCTTTGACTAAGCTTTTTGTCACCTGTCTTATATCTCCAAAGTAATGTATGTGGTACATTAAATTTTGTTTGATTGTCACCGCTGTGGAGTATTTTAACTAAGGTTGCTGTATAAATGCAAGTTTGTTGTTGTTGGTGTTGTTCCTCATTCTACCCTGTCCCCGACTGTGGGTTTGATCTTGGTCCCAACTGTTTCACAGGTTCACTTGGTTTGTAACAGAATGCTGTCAGCACTGCCCCTCAGTTTGTGTACTGGGAGTGGTCAGAATTCAGAGACAGCTATACCTCTGTCCTCATGGAGAAGACACAACTCAGAAGGAATCTGGAACAGGTGCCCTGGCATTGGTTTCACTTGGCACTGGGCTATGTCCAGCCCACCGGGAGAGAACACAAAACAAACACAGAAAATGCTGGATACTCAGCGAGTTTGGCAGCATCTGTGGAGAGAGAAAAACAAAGCTAACATTTCAGTTTGATGACCTTTCATCAGAACTGGAAAATGTTAGAGAGGAAACAGATTTTACGCAAAGCCCTGAAGGCTTCTCAGCTGTTTCTTGATTGAATCTAACAGTTTCAGAACATAACTTTGTTTTTTATGTTGTTTCATTCTCAGATAGTGAAGATCCTGTCATTCCACTAACAGCTGCTCTGAACCCAACGTGTGTTACTTCTAAGACCCCTTTTGTCATGTACCATTATCCCTGGCGTCATTTAGCTTCTCCTGCCTTGTACTCTATCCCAGAGCTTCACTTTGACTTCCCTCCCCTCCCCCCTCAGCCGCACAACATCCAGACCCATGAATTAGGAGCAGATGCAAGCCATTCAGCCCCTCGAACCCCACTCTGCCATTCAATAACCTCATATCTGATCTAGTTACTCCACGTTCCTGCCAATTCCCCTAATGGGCTTGCATCTGACTTCTTATCAAGAATCTAACCAGCTCTGCTTTGAATACATTCAAAGTCTTTGCTTTCACAACCATTTGAGGGAAAGGACTCCAAACACCCACCATCCTCTGAGGGGAAGGAACATTCCCTCATTTCTGAGTTACATGGATAGCCGTTGATATTTAAATTGTGACGCTTGGGTCTAGATTCTGCCACAGGCCGAGGGATCCTCTCCACATCCACATTGCCAAGGTCCTTCAGGATTTTATGCTTCAATCAAGTCACCTCTCAGTCTTCTAAGTTCCAGCAGATCTCAGCCTCACCTGCACAAACTCTCATCACGAGAAAACCCTCCCACTTCAACTATGAATGAATATGGACCATCAGACTCAAGAACAGCTTCTTCCCTGCTGTTATCAGACTCCTAAATGGACTTGCACTGTAGCTGTAACACCAGATTCTGTATTCTATTACCCTGATGGACTTATGGAACTTATGATTTGTCTGGTTAGCACGCAAAACAATACTTTTGGGCAGCACGGTGGTTCAGTGGTTAGCACTGCTGCCTCACAGCACCAGGGACCTGGGTTCAATTCCCACCTCAAGTGACTGTCTGTGTAGAGTTTGCACATTCTCTCCGTGTCTGCGTGGGTTTCCTCCGGGTGCTCCCATTTCCTCCCACAATCCAAAGGTGTACAGGTCAGGGTGAATTGGCCATGCTAAATTACCCATAGTGTTAGGTGCATTAGTTAGGGGTAAATGTAGGGGAATGGGTCTGGTGGGTTACTCTTTGGAGGGTCAGTGTGGACCTGTTGGGCCGAAGGGCCTGTTTCCACACTGTAGGGAATCTAATCATCTATCTAATCTTTTCACTATAGCATTGTAAATATGACAATAATAAATCAAATCAAATCGAATGAATCTAATCGAACCGAATCAAATCCAATGAATCTAAATAAACCTTTGCCCGAGCTCAGTGCCAGTCCTGATGAAAGGAAACCGTATCTCTGGCTCTCTTTCCACGGATGCTGCCAGACCAGCTGTGTGTTTACAGCAGGTTTGTGTTTTATTTCAGCTTGAGAGAAGCTGCAGTGTTTTGTCAGGCTGGAATCTCATGCTGGTGGTCTGTTTGGGTCAGGATGTGGGGGGAGGTTAGAGTGAGAGGAGAGTATTGCAACATGTCGGGGAGATTGCAAGGGGACCCTGCTCGCCTCCACCTCAAACAAGCCATTTCCCCCCCGTTCACTGATTCAGGTCCTGTCGTGGGGAAGGAAACCTGAGCAGAGTGGTTTGCAGGTCAATTATTAGGGACATTAAAAACAATGAAAACCTCGGGGCCTGATACAGTATCTGAGTCACAAACAGCAGCATCCCCCCACTCCACCACCAACATCCTCCCTGCTGGTCCCAGCCTCCCCCTATGTTCCCCGTCTTCTCCATCCCCTCCCCATCATTGGGATCCCACAACAATCTGAGGGAGGGGCCTCATGTCCAATAGCTGCTGCCACTCCCCAACATCTCTCCCTCCCCCCAATCTCCCCACCTGGGGTCATTGGTCAGAGAACCCCTGGCTGGCCCGAGGCACAGGGAGATCCCATGGAGAGACAATGTCGGGCTCCTCCAATTGGCGGAGACCCTCACTGCCTCCAGTGTAGCCTTGTTATGGAGAGCTCAGCATCCCCCAGACTCCACCATGTGCTCCCTCCCACCAACAGCCACTTGGCACGGCCCACCTGATGCACCTTTCCTTTGATGAGTAGATGCTTTCTCATTACCTGCTACACCGCGCACATCAATCACTCTCATTGCTCCACCTCTACATAAACACTGAAACATAAAATCAAATAGGAGCAGGAGTAGGCCATTCGGCCCTTCAAGCCTGCTCTGACCATCCATCTCTGTTCCCTGTTCCCACTTTCTCCCCATATCCTTTGATCACTTCAGCCCCAGAAACTATATAAAGATAAAGAATAAACTGAAAATTTGTTTTTAATGTCTCTATGATTTTCCTCTGAGATTTCCTCGTGACAGTGAATCATTAAATATTACAGTACAGCAGGAGGCCACTCCGCCCATCGTTCTCATGCAGCCTCTGTGAAAAAGTACCCACACTCTACCCCACCCCAAAACAGCCCTTCAAACGCCTCCCTCTCACCTACACATCCAATTGTTATTGAATTTGCTTCTGCTGCCCTCTCTAATGGCATGTTCCAGATCACAACAGCTGAATGCATAAACAGCTTTTCCCTCGTGCTATAAGCTCGGAAACCTTCCAACCAAACCAAGCAGATTTGTGTATGTGTTTTCATTCCTTTTTCCCTTTGTTCTGTTTCATTTTAAATGCACTTTATCTGTAATTTCTTACAATTCAAAAACTGATTTGTAACCTGTCCATAGATGCTGCCTGACCTGCTGAGTTTCTCCATTGTCAGCTTTTCCAGATTTCTGGCTGTGGAGGTATTTTTGTGTTTTGTACTAAATCCCTGTCTGTTGTTCCCTTGACTGAGGTACAGGATGTCAGCATCTCTAGTTACAGTGCTTAGTGTCAGTTCACTGGTACTCCTGACACCTCATCCGACCATTAACTAACCACCAGGAAACTGATACCCTCCACCAGTGTTTGGTTCCCTGTCCAGCCTCATATTATCTCTCTCTTGTCTCTCCTTCTCTCTCTCTCTGTCACATACACACCATTCTTTCCTCACCAGCTTCCCTCTCTTTCCAGTCTTCTTTCTCTCATTCTCTCTTTCACATACACACACACACTTTCCTCACCTGTCCTCTCATTCCCTCTTCCTTTCCAGCCTTTCTCTCTCTCTCTCTCTCTTCCTCAACTGTTTTTCTCATAGGAACACAGACGATTCGGTCCATTGGACATGCCCCACCATTCAGTGAGATCATGGCTGACCTTCCAGCACAGTCTCCATATCCTTCAATGCCACTAAACTCCAGAAATCTATCACTTGCTGCTTTTAACCTACTCGAATGACGGAGCTTCCACAATCTTCGGGGATACAGAATTCCAAAGAGTTGTGATCCTGAGTGAGGAAATCTCGCCTCATCTCAGTCTGAAATGGCCAGCCCCTTATCCTATTGTCCTGGGGCGGGGAGGAGAGTCGGAAGAGAGGGGAATAACCAATTGACATCCACCCTGTCACACCTTGTAGAAGGTTTTGAAAAGTGTGGAACTGGAAAAGTACAGCAGGTTAGGCAGTATCCGAGGAGCAGGAGAGTCGACATTTCGAGCAAAAGCCCTTCATCAGAAAGTTTGTTTCAATTAGATTGCCTCTCATTCTATGAAAGGTACATAATACAGGCCTAATCTCCTCAATCTCTCCTCACAAGACAACCATCATCCCAGTCCAGTGAATCTTCACTGTACTCCCTCTGTATACTCAGGAGACCAGAATGAGACCAGAACTGTGCACAACCGTCCAGGCGCAGTCACACTATGGATCTGTACAATTCCATCGGGATATTGCCAGTACCGTACTCCATGAACACCATGTCCTATTTGCCTTCTTCTTTGCTTGCTGCATCAGCATTCTGGTTTTGAGGTTGAGAGCCATCAGCTCTCCATAAGATCACGAAACATCGGTGAGAGGTAGGCCATTCAGCCCATCGAGTCTGTTCCACCATTCAATGAGATCATGCATGATCTCAATCATCTCTCTCTCTGTCTCACCCTTTCTTGCTAAGCGTTCCTGTGAGTGGGGTTTAATCAGAAACTATCAAAGACTGTAATGTTGAAACAGATTAACTGGTCAATATTGTATTGGTGTTTGTGAAAGCTTCCTGTGCACACACTGACTTCTGTGTATTCGACATGACAACAAAGACTATACTTCACTGTCTATGATGCACTCTGGGACCTCCTGAGGTTGTGATGGGTGCTATGCAAATACAACTTTTGTCTTTTTAAGAGCAATGTAACTCATCTTTGGGCCATCCTTAGAGAATCCAACCCTCTCGTGTGTGGAATCAGGATCAGCTGTTGACGAACTGCAGTCAGCAACCATACCCTCCAAGAGAATTCCTCATCAACCCATTCACAGATGTTATTGTACACGTCTAGGCCCCCAACCTGGGTGGCCTAGCTCAAAGGTGGGGACACGACCTATGCACCACAAGAGTCAGGCATGAATGGGAAGCTACTCTTGCTATTTTACATCAACTTGCTCAGGTTCACTATGACACTGCTCTGGAGAAAGTGGGGCTTGAACCCATACCTTTCTACTTAAAGGTAGAGACACTACCAAACCTTCCTGCTGCTGCTGTGTGGATCTCAGAGGTCTGAGCAGGCAGCAACGTCCAGAACTGGAGCTCAGTGAGCGAGCACATCGACCAGGGTGCACAGACTCACCCACGAGCAGCATAGAGGGAGCATGGGCCTCCAAATGGAAATATTAAATATTACTCAGTAGTGAAAAGACAAAACTGTTTGCACAGCTTCTTAATTAAGAGCCTTGCACATCTCTAAGAAATATATTAAGAGACTTCAAATTTTGGGGTGGCACAGTAGCTCAGTGGGTTAGCACTGCTGCCTCACAGCACCAGGGACCCAGGTTCCATTCCAGCTTCGGGCAACTGTCTGTGTGGAGTTTGCACATTCTCCCCGAGTCTGCGTGGGTTTCCTCTGGGTGTTCTGGTTTCCTCCCGCAATCCAAAGGTGTGCAGGTCAGGGTGAATTGGCCATGGGAAATTGCCATAGTGTTCAGAGATATGTAGGTTAGGTGCATTAGTCAGGGGTAAATGTAGGGGAATGGGTGTGGATGGGTTACTCTTCTGAGGGTCAGTGTGGACTTGTTGGGCCATATGGCCTGTTTCCACACTGTAGGGATTCCATGAAACAAACTGAGTTACTTTGAAATGCAGTGACATGTTTTGTGGTCAGGAGTAGAATCCAGTTTTTGCAGACAGGATGATTCTGTAAAGAGCAGGTAGTGATGGTCAGGACCCAGTCATTCTGAGGTTGACCAACTCAGTTTTGAGGTGGAGGAGCCGGTCAAGTGGACTAGGGCGTACAAAGTTAAAAATCACACATCACCAGGTTATAGTCCAACAGGTTTGTTTGTAATCACCAGCTTTCATTGTGCTGCTACCTGACGAAGGAGCAGCGCTCCAAAAGCTTGTGATTTCAAATAAACCTGTTGGACAAAACCGGGTGTTGTGTGATTTTCAACTCAGTTCTGGGCAATAGGTGTCTGCCTTGGTCCCAGTGTCAACTGTAGCTCAGTGGGCAACACTCTCACCTTGCGGGAAGGCGATGGCCGAATGGTACAATGACTAAATCAATAATCTAGAGGCCCAGGTAATGTTCTAGGTCATCATCCTGGGAGAATGAGAAGCTGCATATCAATAAAGCAATACGACGTAATAACAAGGATGTTAGTGTGTGCTAATGCGTACAGATAGGCTTCTTGCTGCTGATTAGTGAGATTCTCAGTGCATTGTTCCTTTACTGGAAAGTGGGACATTTTGCTTTCCTTATTGGGTATCTCCCCACTGTTGATCTCATAGAATTCTTCTGACTTTCTTGCCATTGCCCATGTTGGGCAGTGTCTGGGAGGATTCTACCACGTTCCTACATTGTCCCAACAACATCCCCATTCCTCAGGCTGTAAATAGTGTACATTTGTTGGCCAAAAAACTAGAACAAAAATGAAACAGTGCCACTTCAAACTTGTAGCTGCTGATTTCAATTCGGCAAAGTATACACGATTTATAAAAACCAACACTGGATGGACAAATACTTGAGAAACTTGCAAGCAAATGAACACAGAGCAGGATTATGAATAACAGCTGCTGTTTAAAAGATTGAGCCCAAGCACAATGGGCTAAAGGGATTTTCCTGATTGTGAGATAGAAATAGCTGAGACAGTAATGGGGAGAATAGGAATCCTGGGAGTTGGGCAAAGTAACAAAACATGGGAAGAAGAGAATGAAAACACGTGCAAGGAATATCAGAAATTACAAAGTAAATGATTTCCTCAATTCCTGAAAAAAAAGTGTGAAGGATGAGTGTGGGCTCAGGAAAGACTAATACTGATGAGATTTTGATGGATAACATTAAATGGCAGACTTATTAAAACA
The DNA here is from genome assembly GCF_004010195.1 of Chiloscyllium plagiosum. Lineage (NCBI taxonomy): Eukaryota > Metazoa > Chordata > Chondrichthyes > Orectolobiformes > Hemiscylliidae > Chiloscyllium > Chiloscyllium plagiosum. Next base: position 42,975,570 of record NC_057740.1, read on the forward strand.
AATAAAATAAAAAAGTCAAACAGAGTTCGGAATGGAGAGAATATTGGGATTTGAGATCGACAAATCCCTTGGACATCTGGTTTCTAATGCAAGGTATTAGAAAAAAAGATTAAGAAACTGCAGACTCACCAGTCAATACCATGTTATGAGTAGACCATTCAAACTCTGGTATCTGCTCTACCTTCAATTAAACCATGGCTGATCCTTGAGCTTAACTCGTCATTCCCTCCTTCTCTCTACTCTCTTGACCTTGCAGGAGCAGTCTCTTATGGAGAGTAGGAACAGAGAACCAGAGAGTCCAATCAGGCCTTGGAACATCTTCCCCCATTCAATCAGACCAGAACTGTTTCATGACGTAACCTCATCTTGCCACGTTTGCATCAGATCCCTTAATACTTTCCACTAAAAAAATGAATCTTAGATTAAAAATGACCAACTGACCAAGCAATAATTTCTATTTGTGGGAGTTTGTTCAACATTTCCTAACCCTCTTTGTGTGGAGGAATTATTTCAGATTTCACTTCTGAAAAATCCAGTTCTAATTCCCATTCTCTGCCCCCACCCCAGTCCTGGGCACTATGACCACCAGAAATAATTTCTCTCTGTCTATTCCCCTTAATATCATGAAGAGTTTGACTAAATCCCCTGGAAAGTTTCATCATTCCAGTGAATTTGTTCCTAATTGGTGGAACCTCTGTGTAATATAATATAATCCTCCCTCCATGACCCAATATTTCTCCTAAGGTTCCAAGTGACCTATTAGGACTTTGTAATGAACTGATCCAAGCTTCAACATGGATTTGTGAAGGATACAGTTGATTCCTTGTTGAAGGGGATCACTTGTATGTGTACAGGGAGTGGTCAAAGAATGTAATTTATACAAGTTATCAAGTACTGGTGTAATAAATATTTTACAAGTCCTAGTTGCCTCAGATGGGATTGGCAGCTCAGGAGAGTTGTGAAAGCTGGTCCATGAGGGTCCAAACTGAAGAGTCATCTGCACGTCCCAAATATATTTAAAAATGAAACCAGGAAGTGATTTTCACACAAAGGTTAGTGGTAACCTGGAACTCACCCCTTTCGGGCTGAAGATGTCAATTGAAAAATCTAAAAGCTGCAGGAAACTGTGGCTAGAAGGGTGGATTAGGGTTTGTACTCCTATATATCACTAAGTGATGATTGAGATGTTTAGCATGATGAAAAGATTTGAGAGCATGGATGGGAGAAATAATGGCTTTCTATGGAAGCAACTAGGTGCAAGAATGGGTATCAGAATGAGGACTTTAATTTGGAAGTTTGAGCCCTGTTGTTTACAGGCAAAGTCAGTAACTGTATCTTTACAATGGCAGTAATTATCAGGCTTTGTGAAGGATGTTTGCTCAATGGTTCTCACATTGTACCTGGAGGCTGCAGTGAAGGTATTGCTGTTGGTGGGCTTCACTAATACACCGTCCAGGTCTCAGGGCATTACATGAGTGTGGAGGGAAAGGGAAAGTTACCATAATCCTATTGGACTATAGGGCTCTCTCTCATTAGAAAGAGAGAAAGAGTGAGAACCTGAAGGTCACGACATCTTAGGTGAGGGGAGAGGTTGAGTAGGAGCTTGTTGGTAACAACTTCCTCTTCCACAGAATTGATTTTGAAGGATGGAGCAGTGTTTTCCAAAGACTGTTCCCCCGTAAGTCCAGCTCTCTCACTGCCCAGTGACCAATGTTCCAGGAGAGGATAAAGAAACAATGCTCCGAAGCTCTCCTTGAAGCTGAGCAGCATTGACATTAAGGCCTGGCAGAAATCCATTCAAAACTCACCAACGTGTCCACCTGGCCACTTCATGTTTCAAGCTGCAATGTCTTAATGATGAGGCATAGCAGGAACAGAGGAGCAGGATTCTGGATCCACCGAAATTGTGGGATATGTACCCAAAAGGTCTGAGGGTGGACAGTTCGATCATTCTGTCACATGAGGTTGTGTGGCAACCACTGAGTAGGCATCAACCTTAGACTGAGGGGCAGTGAATGACAATGAATAGAAACCTGGATCACTCCCTCTCTCTCTCTCTCTCCCAAAATGCTGTTAAGGATGAGCGTCAATTGAAAATTTCAAAATGAAAATTGACATTGTTGTTTTTTGGACAGGATTTGGAGTGATATTGAACTAGCTGCAGAATCATAGACTGATCAGGCACTAGCCATTCAGCTAGTTATGTCCGTGCCAGTTGAGAATGAAATCTTCCATCTAAACCCAGTTTCCAGTTCTCGGTCCAATCCCTTGTAGTTCACAGCAATTCATAAGAATATAAGAAATAGGAGCAGGAGTAGGCCATTTGGCCCCTCAGCCTGTCCTGCTGTTTAACGTGATCATGGCTGATCTGCCCCTCTTTCTAGCCAGCTCAGATACACACCAACTTCCTGATATTTCAAACTCTATTTACCTCCTCTTTAAATACTATCAGTAATCTCGCCTCCACTACTCTCTGGGGTAGAGAATTCCAGAGCAACAGCAAAAACAGAAGTTGCTGGAAAAGCTTAGCAGGTCTGGCAGCATCTGTCAAGAGAAATCAGAGTTAATGTTTCAGGCCTAGTGACACTTCCTCAGAACTGATGGTAGCTAGGAAAAAGTCAGTTTATTTGTAGAAGATAGGGTGGGGGGAGGGAGTAAGGAGTAAATGATAGGAATAGAGCACAAAGACAGGTCCCAGCCAGATCGTTATCCATTCCCTTATCTGTCCAACTGTTCTTCTCTCTCTGCGCTCTATCCCCAACTATTGGTTACTCCTTACTCTCTCCTCCCACCCTACTTTCTGCATGTAAACATTCTCCTAGCTGCCATCAGTCCTGAGGAAGGGTCACTGTACCTGAAACATTAACTCTGATTTCTGTTCACAGATGCTGCCAGACCTGTTAAGCTTTCCCAGCAACTTCTGTTTTTGTTTCTGATTTCCAGCATCCGGGCAGTGTTTTCGGTTTTTATCCAGGTAGTCATTATTTTCTGAGAGATGAGATTTCTTCACATCTCAGTTTTAAATGAATATCCCTTTATCCCTTTATCCCTAGTTCAAGATTCCCCACGAGTGGAAACATCTTAACATCTACCGTGTCAAGTGCCCTCAAAATCCTGAATGTTTCCATAACAGCAGTTAAAAATCACACAACACCAGGCTATAGTCCAACAGGTTTATTTGGATGTACAAGCTTTTGGAGCACTGCACCTTTGTCAGGTAGTTAGTGGGGCAAGTTTATAAAATCCTGTGTCCTATGATTCTGCCCCACTAGCTACCTGATGAAGGAGCAGTGCTCCGAAAGCTAGTGCTTCCAAATAAACCTTTTGGACTATAACCTGGTGTTTTGTGATTTTTAACTTTGTCCACCTCAGTCCAACACCGGGCTCCTCCACATCATACATAACAGCAGGCATCTTCCTTCTGAACTCCAGGAAATATAAGTCTAACCTGTTTCGCTTAAGTTAACACCCTCATCTCAGAAAACAGCCTCGTAAATCTCTTTTGAACTGCCTGCCAGGCCAGTTTATCCCTTTTAACAGTGCCCATGCAAATCCTTTTTAAACAGTTTCTGCCTTTGTCAACCTTTTAGACAGAGCTCCAGATCCCTAGCACTATCTGGATGCAACATTTTCTCAACTACTCTCTAATCTTTCTAAAGGTTACATTACATCTTGTCCTCCTGGCTACTGACATCTCTGCTCAGAGTAATAAGCCCTCCTATCTATTAAAATTAAACCCTAGCAATTTTATCCACCTCATTTAAATTTTCTTTCAGCATTTTCTTTAATCTGAGTGTGTCTAATCTAGCTCTCCTCATTGCTACAAAACCAGAAATTGCTGGGGAAACTCAGCCGGTCTGGCAGCATTTGTGCAGAGAAAGCAGAGTTAGTGTTTCGGGTCCAGTTGTGGAGAAGGATCATTTGACTCAGACTGTTAATTCTGTTTCTCTCTCCACAGATGCTGCCAGACTACTGAGCTTCTCCAGCAATTTCTGCTTTTGTTTCAGATTTCCAGCTTCTGCATTGCTTCGTTTTACTTGTTTCCTCTTTGTTAATGTAAAAGTAGGATTGTTTCATTACTAACAAATAGAGCATTGGTGAAACCTCATCTAGTGTGCACTTACAGTGGAAATGGTTCAGAGAATGTTTACCTGACTTGTCCCTGGGGTGAAGGCATGATCTGATGAGGATAGGTCGAGTAAGTTGGGCTACTATTTATCAGAGTTTATAAGAATGACAGATCTTAATGAAACATAAAATTCTTAATAGGGGTTTGACAAATTAGACGCTGGGGACCATTCCTCTCTTGTTGAAATCTAAACTCAGGGGTCCAGTATGTCAATAAAGGATTCCATTTAAGATGGAGTGAAGGAAGAGTTTTGTTTCTCTTAGAGGCTCATTAATCTTTGGAATTCTCTTTCCCAATGGAGGTTGGGTCATTGAAAATAGTCAAGGCTGAGAAAGATAGATTTCTGACCGACATCAGAGTCAATGTTAGGGGAGCAGGTGCTGTAGTAGAGAGGAAAGTGAGGTTAAGGTCACAATCAGATCAGGATTTGGTGAAATAGCAAAACTGGCTGAATGGGATTAATAGCCTCTTCCTGCTGCTATTTCAAATGATCCTTTCACCTTTCAATGACCTCAGTAAATAAGTATCTTCTTAAAGTATAATTACTGTTGCAATGTAGACAACACTACACCTAATTCAGGCACAAAATGATCCCATAAACAACAATGAGCTCATGACTATGAAATAATTTTGGTGATGTCAATTGAGTAACAAATATTAACTGGGAGTGTGGTGAAGAATTCCGGTCTCCTGTGTGAAACAGAATGGAATCATTTACATCTACTGAGCCCAGACAGGGAGCTAGTTTCATGTCTCATTGAAAAGCAGCAGCAATGGGGCTGCAGCACTGTCAGTGGTCCCCTAGGAGTCTCAGCCTGGATTCTGTGCTCAAGGCTTTGGAGTAGACTTGAACCAGAACTTTAAGACTGGAGAGAGACAGTGCCACTTGCACAAGTGTTACAGTCAAAGGCAGGTAACATTAGACCGAATGGTACAATGTTGGAAGCCTGTCCCCCACCTGAGGATTGGGAATCAAGCTGCTGACTTGCTAGTTTTAGACAATGAGGAATTCCAATTTCACCTCCATTGAGTCTGGTACTAAAATCCTCAACCTTGTCAGTCTTTTGTTGATGTTCAATCGTGCTCCTGCTCCAAAGATTTCAGAACCAGTGGCTTCCTGAAAGGCAATGCTGACCTCACACTGAAGCTGGGCATTAATACGGGATTCCACCAGTGAGTGCAGGGATTACACAGCCAAGTGTGAACCTCCGGAATATGCTGCATAACCTTGTCCCTGTTTACTACAGAGGGCACTTCTCTGCCTCCCTATTATTTTTAAGAACTTGCAGGAGTTGAGAAGATTTGTAGTTCAGATTGAGTTATGGATGTAGGCTTGCTCGCTGAGCTGGAAGGTGCATTTCCAGACGTTTCGTCACCCTACTAGGTAACATCTTCAGTGGGCCTCTGCGCAAAGCACTGTTGATGACTCCTGCTTTCTATTTGTATGTTTGAGTTTCTTTGGGTTGGTGATGTCATTTCCTGTGGTGATGTCATTTCCTGTTATTCTCAGGGGGTGGTAGATGGAGTCTAACTCGATGTGTTTGTTGATAGAGTTTGGGTTGGAATGCCATGCTTCCAGAAATTCTCGTGCGTGTCTCTATTTGGCGAGAATTCCTAGAAGCATGGCATTCCAACCGGAACTCTATCAACAAACACATCGAGTTAGACCCCATTTACCCCCCCTCAGAATAAGTACAGGAAATGACATCACCACAGGGAATGACATCACCAACCCAAAGAAACTCAAACATATAAATAGAAAGCAGGAATCAACAACAGTGCTTCGCCCAGAGGCCCACTGAAGATGTTACCTAGTAGGGTGATGAAACGTCTGAAAATGAACCTTCCAGCTCAGCGAGCAAACCTACATCCAGAACTTGCAGGATTTACACTTTAAACTCAGACTCCCTTTGGGACTGGAACTGAACAGTGCAAATATCCCTTCAACAACACGGGTAATTGCTAATGCAAGACCGTTCACCCTCCCCTGCTGGAGAAAACACCACAATTTAGATTGTCATTGATGCAGGTGGAAATGGAGAGAGATTGAAGTTTTCTTTTAAGTTTTAACATTTTTACATTTTTTCCCTTACTTTTCCTATCTCAATTCTCTCCCTTTTAATCTAATGGTTGTCTCTTTATTCTATCTGTATCTGATCTGACTTTAATTCACTTGTGTTTCTTTCCTCAACCCTTAACTCTCATTGATTGAGTTGGGCTATTGTTCCCAATGCTCTCTGACGTTCTGAAACCTTTGCTGGGCCATTCTCAGCATTTTCAACAAGTCACTGGGTGAAATATTTTGGGCTGAAGTGTAAGCAAGAGTCGAATGGTGTATGCGACAAGATGTCTCATCCCCAGAATGTTCCGTTCCGTTGGATTTAATGATTTAACAATCTACAATTTCTTACTCTGCTGTGAATAAAATTTGCCTCTGGGACTCAGTGCTTAGAACAGACAATATGGCATTCACTGGGTTCTCTAAGACTTTGCTGGCCACTATAGGGGCCCTTGCAGGACATGTCATTCATGGGTGAGGTGAGAGACTCAGAATGCAATGTATTTGAAGGAGGTCCTTTTTCCACCAAATATCCTCAAACTCCTCAACAAGGAGTTGGTCGCCCTGCTACAGGAAGGATGTTATTAAACTGCAACGGGTGCAAAAAAGATTTGTAAAGATATTACCGAGACTGGAGAGTTTGGGTTATAAAGACAGGCTGGATAGGCTGAGACTTTTTTCCCTGGAGTGCAGAAATTTGGGGAGGGGGGGGGTGAGACCATGTAGCAGTTTATAAACTCATGAGGGGCATGGACAGGCTGAATAGCCAAGGTCTTTTCCCCAGGACCGGGGAGTTCCAAACTCGATGGCATATTCTTAAAGGAGAGAGGGGAAAAATATAAAAGGGACTTAAGGGGCAACTTTTTCACACAGAGGGTGATGTGTATATCGAACGATCTGCCAGAGGAAGTGGCGAGTAAATTACAACATTTAAAAGACATTTGGACAGATACGTGATAGGAAAAGTTTAGAGGGATATGGGCCAAACGCAGGCAAATGGGACTAGTTCAGTCTAGGAAACCTGGTAGGTGTGGATGAGTTGGGCCAAAGGGTCTGTTTCTGTGCTGTATAACTCTGTGGCTCAATAAGTCTCCAGCAAGATCATATGTAGTCATCAGGCATGTCAATCCCATTTAGTTATCTTCCTGCTCTCAGGCCCTCAGACATTAAGGTCACTTGTGTGTCCCACTCAATCCCATTGTCCCATGGTATCCTAGTGGACATCAGCTGGCTCAGGTGAAGACCAGATATGGTAGCTGGGATCTTTCCAGTCTGCGTGGTTCACTGTCACATTGGTTACAGGACAAAGGCAGCAAAGTAGAGTTGACGATTATCAAATCAGTCACAATCTCATTGAAGGGCAGAACAGCCTCAGTGGGATGACTGGCCTACTTCTGCTATATCTTACACACATTTCTCAGATCATCCAGCTCCTTGCACCTCTCATTAGGTCATGACTGATCGGAGTGGATTCAATTCCCACACCGGCTGAGGTTACCATGAAGGTCTCACCTTCTCACCTTGCCCATCGCCCTGAGGCGTGGTGACCCTTGGGTTAAACAACCACTAGTTGTCTCTCTTTTTGTCTAATGTGACAGCGGCCGGACAGTCCTCTAGGACTACGGGAACTCTACCTTTTACTGACCCGTATCTTAACTCCATTCAACCACCTTGGTTCCATAATCCTTGGCAACTTTACCCAACAAAAACCTATTTATCTCAGTTTTAAAGACCCATTTTAAAATACTGTCTCTTTCATGGGAATTATTGGAAATTAAGTTTTGTACTCTGACTTGCCTGACCTTATCTTACATCCTGACAAATGAGTCTGATATATTGTAAATGTACAAGACGCTGTTTAATTTAAGACTCATACACTAATATCTTAGGGTCCTGGTGAATACTTTCACATATAATTTGTGGATACCAGCAAGACCAATATTAATCACCTGCCCTGTCTACCCCAAATCTCAACCACAGAGGGCAGGACCTGAGTCAATCAGAAGTGTAACTCTCCCTGGGGATTCAGGGATATGAGGAGAGGGCGGGAAAGTGGAGCTGAAGCAAAAGGTTAGCAATGAATGAGACAGCAGACTTAAGGGGCTGAATGGTCTACTCCTGCTCTTATTTCTTGTATTCCTGAGTAAGCTGGAGCTGATGAAGGGTGTGGCAGATTCCCATTCCTGAAGGACATGGTGAACCCATTGGGTTTTATGATGATTTCCTGCTCATTCTCCTGACTTTAACTGTAATTGTCCACATTTATTGAACTCAATTTAGCAACTTGTGTCTGAGGCCAGCTCACAGACCTACGGCTCCAGGGGTCTTACTTGTGCTTTTGAAGTCTGCTTTGTTAACTTTGCCATTTCGACTGAATCCTGGCTCTGGGGAATGGTGTCATCAAGAAAAGAAAGTGGGACTTACCTTGGTATAAACTCCCCATGACAATTCTGTCTCTGTCACCATAACAACAATCCCAAACATTCCAAATATCAGCGCATAATCACTCAGGCGTTTCCTTTTCTCAAACAGAGCCCTCCTATGTCCAAGTTTATGGCCAATATTCTGCGACTTTTTCGGTGATTTTCTGCCTTCGTTGACCAGACTGTCATTGGAGATATTGTTCTGATATGGTTTGGAGACTACCACCTCCAGGCCCGAATTGGTTTGTAGAGGCTGAGTCTCTGAGTCCAGGTCATGAAGGTTCCTGTTTGAGGTGCCGAGGCTACTGAGGGGCCTGACCACCCCTCCATTATACTTGCAGCTGGTCATGGCTATCTCAGTGAAAGGGTTATTCTCGCTGAAACTGTGTTTGGATCCAGCATGGTGCAAACGATGGAAATCACTAGTGTTCACCTAAATGTAAACCAAAGAAAGAATTTGCAAGTTAATAACTTTGTCTTGGAGGCACCAAGTCAGAGATTGTAAACACTGCCCTCTTGCACTAGTCCCATTTCTAAAGCAGAGTCAGATTGGGCTCACAATGATAGAATCATTACTATACAGAGGGAGGCCATTCGGGCCACTGTGTCTGCACTATCCCTTCATTTACCGTGTGTCAACCTCCTGCTTTCTCCTCATATCATTGTTCATTGTTTTTATGCAATGGCCCTCTCGAACACGTCTGTTGAACCTGCCTCCACCACATTTCTAGGCAGTGCATTCCAGACTCGAACTATTCGCTGGGTGAGAAAAGTTAACTCTGTCAGTCTCTCTCTCTCTCCACAGATGCTGCCAGATCTGCTGAGAGGCTCCAGCAATTTCTATTTTTTTTTTCAGATCTCTGGCACCTGACTTCACTTTTAATACACTTAACATTTGTTCACTTCAGACTGCTTGTGGAATTAATGAATGGTACTGAACAATGGGGTTTCACGGAGATATAAACTCTGTATTTCTCCCAGATCGCCGAGGTTAAGATTGTTGGTATTTCTGTGTTTACTCTGCCTTGGCTCCATGGGTTACATTCCTGTCATAGAGTCCTACAGCATGGAGACAGGCCATTCAGCCCAAACTGGTCCATGCTGACCAAAATGTTCATCCACACTAACCTATTTCCCTGCATTTGATCCATATCCTTCTAATCATTCCCTATCCATGCCTTGTAAATGTTGTTAATGTACCCGCCTCAACCATTCTGCTGGCAGCTCATTCCATATGTGTACCACCCTTTGTCTTTATCAGTGTCAGAAGGGTTTTAGCCCGAGACCCACTCCAGAGGTTATGGATCATGGAGCTTTTATGTGGAAACAGACCCTTTTGCCCATCATGTCTCTGCTGGTCATCATTCATATATAGACTTGGCCCACAGCCTTTAATGCTGACATTTCAAATGCTCACCTAAATAGTTCTGACATGTTCCTGCCTCAACCACCCTTTTAGGCCATGAGCTCCAGGTATCCACACTTTGCTGGTGAAAGGCTCTTCCCTCACATACCCATTAAACCGCCTACTCCTTACTTTAAAACTACCCCCCGGTTACTGACTGGTTGACCAGGCTGACTCTGAAGGACAACACTGAGGGAGTGCTGCACTGTCAGAGGTGCTGTCTTTGGGACTGGACACCACACAGAGGTCCTGCCTGCCCTCTCATAAGAACTAGGAGCAGGAGTAGGGCATCTGGCCCATCGAGCCTGCACCACCATTTAATAAGATCATGGCTGATCTTTTCATGGCCTCTGCTCCATTAACCCACCCTCTCACCAGAACCCTTAATTCCTTTACTGTTCAAAGGACTATCTATTTTTGCCTTAAAAATATGCAACAAGGTATCCTCAACTGCTTCACTGGGCAGGGAATTCCACAGATTCACAACCCTCTGGGTGAAGAGGTTCCTCCTCAACACAGCCCAAAATCTGCTCCCCCTGATTTTGAGGCTCTGACCCCTAGTTCTGGTTTCACCTACCAGTGGAAACAAGCTCTCTGCTTCTATCTTATCTATTCCCTTCATAACTTTACATGTTTCTATAAGATTCCCCCACATTCTTCTAAATTCCAATGAGTATAGACCCGGCCTACTCAACCTCTCCTCACAAGCCAACCCTCTCAATTCTAGAGTCATAGAGTCATAGAGATGTACAGCATGGAAACAGACCCTTCGGTCCAACCCGTCCATGCCGACCAGATATCCCAACCCAATCTAGTCCCACCTGCCAGCACCCGGCCCATATCCCTCCAAACCCTTCCTATTCAAATACCCATCCAAATGCCTCTTAAATGCTGTAATTGTACCAGCATCCACCACTTCCTCTGGCAGCTCATTCCATACACGTACCACTCTCTGCATGAAAACGTTGACCCTTAGATCTCTTTTATATCTTTACTCTCTCACCCTAAACCTACGCCTCTAGTTCTGGACTCCCCGACCCCAGGGAAAAGACTTTGCCGATTTATCCTATCCATGCCCCTCATAATTTTGTAAACCTCTATAAGGTCACCCCTCAGCCTCCGACACTCCAGGGAAAACAGCCCCAGCCTGTTCAGCCTCTCCCTGTAGCTCAGATTCTCCAACCCTGGTAACATCTTGTAAATCTTTTCTGAGCCCTTTCAAGTTTCACAACATCTTTCTGATACCGCTACGTGACCTCCCAACTCCTGTACATCATTTCTTAAGTAAGGAGACCAAAACTGCACAAATATTCCAGGTGCGGCCTCACTAGCACCCTATAAAGCTGCAGCATAACTTGCCTGTGTTTAAACTCAATCCCTTGAGCAATGAAGGACGATATTTCATTTGCCTTCTTAATTACCTGCTGCACCTGCAAACCAACTCTTTGTGATTCATGCACAAGGACACCCAGGTCCCTCTGCACGGCAGCATTCTGCAATTTTTCAGCATATGGAAGTGAATGATCCCAGGGTTACAATTCGACTAAGAGCTTGGGAATTCCTTCTAGCCTTCTGGTCAACCAAACCTAAATCACCACTGTGTTGTGGGATCTTCCTAAGCAAACATTAGTTTCTGTCTTCCTCTGCATTACTCTGACTACACTGCATAAGTTCTTTTGGATTGTTAATTACTTTGAGACATTGTGAGGTTGTGAAAGATTATAGAGAAATGCAATTTCTTTCTTTGTTCAGCTGCTTCCATCTCCCGACTCAACCCCTGTCTCTGTCATCTGTTGCTGGAAACCTCTCTGTGTCTTAGTTAGCTCTAACCCGGATTATTGTAACATATTCCTGGCTTCCTACATTCTAATCTGCATAGATTTGAGCTCATCCAAAACTATGCTAACCTGCACCATGTCCTATTGACATTACTCCCCTGAGCTCTCGGACTGGTTTCTCCATTGTATAAATTCACAACTTGTTTTCAAATCTTTCCATGGACATACTCCTCCGGCCTCACAGACCTCAGCAATCACGGAGCACCTCCAGCGTTAACCTCTTGCACATTCCCAATTTCCCTGTTCCACTGTCAATGGCTTTGCCTCCAGTTACCTCGGCCCTTTGCTCTGAAATTCTCAAAACAAAAAAAAACCAAAAGAGCTGCAGAAACTGGAAATCAGAGGCAAAGTCGGAGATTGCTGGCAAAACTCAGCAGGTCAGGCAGCATCTGTGCAGAGAAAGCAGAATTAACATTTCATGTCCAGTGACTCTTCAGAATGTTCTGAAGAAGGAAAGTTAGCTCTGCTTTCTCTCCATTAAAAACCTCCCTGCAATTTGCTCTCTACCTTTTCAATCTCTCCTCTTCTTTTAAGACACTCCTTAAAGTCTTCCACTTTTCTCCTGTGGATGGGTGCCAAATTTATCTGATAAATCATCCTTGAGATTCCTACAATGTTAAAGGTGCTGTATAAATGTCAGTTGTGTGGCCGTTGGTTCTTTCACTGATTGTCCTGAAACCCAGTTCCAGAATGGCACGGTGCAATGTTCCCATCTACCGTGTCCCAACAGCAAGGTCAATACCTCAAATGCAAACTCCTCTGTGAACAAGATGCGTGGTTAGGCTGTAACATATAATGACTGGAATGATTTAACCATGTGCCCTTGTTCATTTCTTGTTGTGGAGGTGCCGGTGTTGAACTGGACTGAACAAAGTTAAAAATCACACATCAGGTTTTAGTTCAACAGGTTTATTTGGAAGTACAAGCTGTTGGAGCGCTGCTCCTTCATCAGGTAGCTAGCTGTTTCATCAGGATTAGCTACCTGATGAAACAGCAGTGTTCCGAAAGCTTGTACTTCCAAACTATGTTGTCCGGCATTCAATTATTCAGAACTCAATTAACCGAATGATATACTTCCTGCCCGTGTCCCTTGGATAATCAAGGTTCCTCTGTGAACCTGTTGGACCATAACCTGATGTTGTGTGACTTTTTTAACCTCGTTTCTTATTTGCAGCCTCCTGGAAGAGTCTGACCCCGGCACAGATACCGACGAGGGTAAATGGCTGGTGCTTCTTGACATTAAAACCTTCACTGCCAAGCTAGCACCAAAACAGAAGGGCATTTATCGAGGATAACAGTATCCCACTGTTTAAAATGGGCATGGGATGGTTTTCAGCATCTCAAAGTGACATGGTGTATTGTGCCATTAATTATAGTTCACAAACTGATAGACACAAATACAGACGTCTGGTTGAGTTGAGATTCTGTAAGCATCTTCACCACGTCAAAAAAATCATTGTTGGAGGCCCAAAAGATGCATAGAGCTTTCAAGCTAATTGTAGTTCACTGACTGAAACTCACAGACATCAAACCCAAAATTATATAGCATTTGCTGTGGAAGTCTGCAAAATATGGATAAAAAAGTCACACAATAACCTGCTCTCTCACAGCGAGAGAAAATCATTTCACTTCCATACAAGTGACCTGCACACTCCCAACCTCTGGTTAAAGGGCCTTACACACTCAGTAGCTTTACTGTGGAACAGCAATATAGTCCAAACTGACCGGTTATTACTCTGTTTGAGTGGTCAGAGGTGTGGGAGAAAATGGTCGGTAATCTAACTAGGTGATCTTTGACCCTCTGTTTCCAGTCAAGTCAATGGAAATAAAATTCATTAGAGGTTGGCATTTCTGGCAGGCTGGCCAGTAATTGTTGCCCTTGAGAAGGTGGGGGTGATCTACCTTCTTGAAACCTCTGCAGTCCATCTGGTGTGAGTACACCCACAATGCCCTTAGGGAGGGAGTGCCAAGAGTTTGACCCAGTGACAGTGAAGGAACAGTGATATATTTCCAAGTCAGGATGGTGAGTGGCTCAACAGGCAAACTTGCAGAGGCTGGTGTTCCCACATATCTGCTGCCCTAGTCCTTCTAGACTGACGTGATTGTTGGTTCAGAAGGGTTCTCTAAGGAGGCTTGAAAGGTTTCTGCAATGCATCATGTAGATAGTACACACTCCTGCCACTGTCATCGATGGAAGAAGTGAGTGTTGATGGATAGGATGCAAACCAAGCAGGCTGTTTGTCCCAGATGATGTGGTGTTTCTGGAGTGTCATTGAAGCAGTACTCTAGTTTCTGAAATATTGCACATGGGTTGGGGGTGAGTGTGGTATTGGGTTAGGGGTTGGGTATTGGATATTGGGTATTCGGGGTGAGGCTGCTTAGTTGATATCCAATCCAGTAATCACTCCATTTGCTTTCCAACTGGTTTGGAGGGAATGAGCATGTCATATTGATGAGGGACATGAGGGTATTTGGCCCAACTAGTTTATGCTGGTTTTTCTGGCTCAGTTAAACTTGCTCTCATTTTTCTCACACGTAAAGGTAACACCACAACTCACTATTTCCTTGTCTCCCAAGTGTTTGTCTTGTTTAGCCTTGAATACAACTAAACATATCCACTCTAACCATTCCCTGTGCGAGCAAGTTCCATATTCTCCCCACTGTCTGGGCGAGGAAGTTCTCCTCAATTCCTGATTGGATTTCTTGGTGATGATTTTATATTGATGGCCTCTCTTTCTGCACTTTGCCACAAAAGGAGACCTTCTCTCTGGATTCACTGTATCAAAATCTTTCATAATTTTTACAGTCTGTGTTAGGTCACCCTTCGGTCCTCGTTTTAAAAGAGGGCAGGGATGCAGCCTATCAATCATCTCTTGGTACATTTCTGGCATTGTCCTTATAAGTCTTCCCTCTGCATTCTCTCCAGTGCCTCTATATCTTTTTTCACACCGAGTGATCAGAACTGCACATAGTATTGCAAATGTAATCTAACCAAGTTTCAATGCAAGTTTAGAATAACTTCCCTTTTTGAGTCTAACCGGCTTGAAATGAGACCCAGGGCTTGATTTTTACAAACAGCCTTGCTGACCTGTAGCACAGGATGTTGTGATTGATGTGTTTGAACTCTAAGAGTCTTTTGTTCCTCTGCAAACCCAGATTGACACCGTCACAGTAATAAATGACTTCGCAATATTTCTCGACAAATTGAACTTCATTTGTCATAGATGTGTCCATTCTACAAATGTATTAAAGTCCTCCTATAATATGTTGCAGTCGTCCTCACTATAGACTATTCCCTCCAATTTGGTGTCATCCATAAATTGAGAAATTATGTTTTTGAAGTCCAAACAGTGAATGTAAATTGTGAACAGCATTGATTCTTGTAAATATCACTTCTCACCCTCTGCCTCTCTAATAACTCCGCTCTCTGCTTCTGTCTTGAAGCCAGCTAACAACTCATTCTGCCAGTTGTCCCCAGCTTTACATTTCCTGACGTTATTTCTTAGCATTTTTGTAAATCTGAAAGACCAATGCTGGGAATGAGAGAGTGGGCATAAGTGATCAAACCTCCAGATTGCGAGCAGAGTTGGCAACTCTACAGTGGTCCATACTGGGCAGGGGCTCAACACAGGAAAATATCCAGTGGTTTCAGCAATGCATTCATTCATTTGGCTTGGGGATTAAGGCAAATTGCTGAAATTATATTTAGAACATTAAACAATGGACACTGAAGTCAATGTAGCCAGCAGAGGGGATCTGGAACACTAATTCACACTGACTTTGATCACTAGAGCTGCTGCCCCTTGTGTCCAGTGACAATCTCCTGTGGATTGATGACCACCGAAAACAATGAGCTGTTCTAGAGGAAAAGCACATCACAGGCCTGACGGGTAACTGAACAATTACAACACACCTATTTAACCAGCACTCAGCAATTACAGGTTGTTAATTAAATCACACACTCTTATCTTGATGCTGATTCCATTGTGGAACTCAGAGTCGGCCTAATATAAATCCAAAATCAATAAGAAGGCCATGCCAGAACCATGTTAAAGCTGATTGTTTGGGTCCTACATCTGGAACTTTTCTCAAAGGATTGGGAGGAGGCCGTTCAGCCCCTCAAGCCTGTTTCGTCATTCAATTCAATCATGGCTCCGTTGACTCACTTTGATTCTGTAAAACATTTAATTCCTTTACCCAACAAAGATGTAGCAAACTCAGTTTTGAAATTTTCATTGACCCACTCCCTGGCGTCAGCGGCTATTTAGGAATTAAAAAAAGGTTTTTGAGATTTCCACTCCCCTTCGAATGAAGAAAAGTTTCCTGACATTTCCCTTGGCCAACCTGCCTTGAATCTTAAGGTTATGAAATTTTAAAATGAAAATTTCTGAGTGTAATGGGATGGAATTTATATGTAAGCAGTTTGCCCAAGAAGGGGTGATTCAATGAACATGGTAGAGAATTGAGAAATTGGGAACATCAGTGAAAGGATGAATTTTTAAAAAGCAGGATATTACTCAAATGGATAGAGCGAGATTACAGAATGCTGCGTGTCCTGGTGTGTGAATTGTATAAAGTTAGTCTGCAGACACAGCAAGTGATTAGGAAGACAAGTGAAAGGTTGGCATTTATTGCAAAGGGGATGGAGTATAAAAGGAGGGAAATTTTACTACAGTTACACAAGGCATTGCTGAGACCATATCTGGATTACTCAGAGCAAATTTTTTACTGATCAACCCCTGTGGGATCAAATATTCCAGTTGATCAAGAGGTCCACATAATCAATGTAAACACACACACTGATTAATGGAAACATAATGTAAGGAGTAAACACATCAATGTTAAACTTTATTTATGGCAAAAATCACTTAAATAATAATGCAATTTTGCCTTAAATAAAACTTACTGGCAGAGAGCCTTCTCACTTGCATAGCCAATTGACTACTTGTAGATCGCAGAGATTGTGATAATACAGGAAACTTCCAGTATTTCAGGGATGTAACTTTTGCTGGTTTATCGGGAGTGCCAGTTCATAAGATGGTGGTCAAAACAACGTTTACTGCATTTAAAAAAGACTACAATTGCTTTTGAAGCAATTGAGAGAATGGTCACAAGCCTCACCTCCAGAATCAAGGCTTACCTTTTTAAGACAATGATGTGGAGGAGCTGGAGTTGGGCTGGGGTAGACAAAGTCAGAAGTCACATGGCACCACGTTATAGTCCAACAGGTTTATTTGAAATCTCAAGCTTTCAGAGCGCTGACCCTTTGTCAGATTACCCGAGTGTCATCCCGAAAGCTTCAGATTTCAAATCAACCGACTGGACTATAGCCTGGTGTCATGTGACTTCTGAGAGCTTAAGAAAGGTTGAGCAAGTTGGGCTTTACCCCACTGGAGCTTAGAAGAATGAGAGGTGATGTCATTGAAATACAGAAGATCCCGAGTGGATGGGATAGGGTGATGTTTCCTTTAGCAGCAGAAACTGAAAAGAGAGGAAATAGTTGAAAATAAGCTGTATCCCTTTTGAGACAGAGATGGGGACCTTTTGGGTAATCAGTTTGTGGAATCCTTTTCTGCACAGAGCAGTGGAGGCTGGTTCATTGCGTTGACCGGCGGTTGAGCTGGATAGAGACTTACTCAAGAAGAAGTCACGGGATATGTGAGAGCAGTGGAACTGAGAACAAAATCAGATCAGCCAACAGGTTTGCAGGGTCAAAAGACTGCTCATATTACAAAGTCCTATGCTGTCATCAATTGCCCCCGTCACTGTTTTAACTTTGTGTCATTGAGAGAGCCCAATGATAGCACACACCATGGAAAGCTGCAACTGAGAAACGTTTCTCTGGATCCTGCACTAAAACTGCAGTATTACCTGCCCTCGCTCCTGCTGCACAGAAACAAACCAGTTCCCATTGGTCAACTTCCCAACGTCTGCCATATACACTTCGGAACCATGATACCTACTTTGTAAACTAACTCCTATCATCCTGCTAAGTAACAATAAATATAGTTACACAGTGAGAGACCTTTACCCTGCTGAATAAACACTGACTCTGTACGGTTACACAGTGAGTGACCCTTACCCTGCTGAATAAACACTGACTCTGTACAATTACACAGTCAGTGACCCTTACCCTGCTGAATAAATACTGACTCTGTATGATTACACAGTGAGTGACCCCTACCCTGCTGAATAAACAATGACCCTATACGGTTACACAGTGAGTGACCCTTACCCTGCTGAATAAACACTGACTCTGTACAATTACACAGTCAGTGACCCTTACCCTGCTGAATAAACATTGACCCTGTACGGGGACACAGCGAGTGACCCTTACCCTGCTAAATAAACACTGACTCTGTACAGTTATACAGTGAGTGACCATTACCTTATTGAATAAACACTGACTCTGTGCTGTTACATAGTGAGTGACCCTTACCCCGCTGAATAAACACTGACTTTGTACGGTTACACAGTGAGTGACCCTTACCCTGCTGAATAAACACTGACTCTGTACAGTTACACAGTCAGTGACCCTTGCCCTGCTGAATAAACACTGACTCTGTACAGTTACACAGTGAGTGACCCTTACCGTGCTGAATAACACTGACTCTGTATGATTACACAGTGAGTGACCATTGCCCTGTTGAATAAACACTGACTCTGTACGGTTACACAGTGAGTGACCCTTACTCTGCTGAATAAATACTGACTCTGTACAGTTACACAGTGAGTGACCCTTATCCTGCTGAATAAACAATGACTCTGTATGATTACACAGTGAGTGACCATTGCCCTGTTGAATAAACACTGACTCTGTACGGTTACGCAGTGAGTGACCCTTAACCGGCTGAATAAACACTCACGCTGTACAGTTACACAGTGAGTGACCCTTATCCTGCTGAATAAACACTGACTCTGTACAGTTACGCAGAGTGACCCTTACCCTGCTGAATAAACACTGACTCTGTACGGTTACGCAGAGTGACCCTTACCCTGCTGAATAAACACTGACTCTGTACAGTTACACAGTCAGTGACCCTTACCCTGCTGAATAAACACTGACTCTGTAAGTTACACAGTGAGTGACCCTTACCCTGCTGAATAAATATTGACTCTGTACAGTTATACAGTGAGTGACCATTAACCTGCTGAATAAAAGCGATTTCTGTACAGTTACACAGCAAGTGACCCTTAGCCTGTTGAATAGACCCTGACTCTGTACAGTTACACAGCGAGTGACTCTTAGCCTGCTGAATAAACAATGACTCTGTACGGTTACACAGTGAGTGACCATTACCCTGCTGAATAAACACTGACTCTGTACGGTTACACAATGAGTGGCCCTTACCCTGCTGAATAAATACTGACTCTGTACAGTTACACAGTAAGTGAGGCTTATCCTGCTGAATAAACACTGATTCTGTACGGTTACACAGTGAGTGACCCTTACCCTGCTGAATAACACTGACTCTGTATGATTACACAGTGAGTGACCATTGCCCTGTTGAATAAACACTGACTCTGTACGGTTACACAGTGAGTGACCCTTACCCTGTTGAATAAACACTGACTCTGTCCAGTTACACAGTGAGTGACCCTTACCCTGCTGAATAACACTGACTCTGTACAGTTATACAGAGTGACCCTTACCCTGCTGAATAAACACTGACTCTGTACAGTTATACAGTGAGTAACCCTTACCCTGGTGAATAAACACTGACTCTGTACGGTTACACAGTGAGTGACCCTTCCCCTGCTGAACACTGTCTCTATCTTTGGGCAGGATTGATGGACACAACTGCTCAGCAATCTCTGTGAAAATCAAGAATCTGTTTGAGGCAAGGCTGTTGATGAATAGTTTGTCTTTTCCTGGAATATAATTAAATTACTCTCTAAATATTTGCTCAAAGATGCACTCACCACAATAATAATTATTGAAGACTGAATCTATCGGTCCTTCTCCAAGATAGTGCAAATCTTTGTCAGGGAACCTCGGTGAGTGTTGTCAGGGGAAGCGAACGATGTTCAGTGACTGGTCAGGGTGCAATGACAATCAGCTTTATAGCTCACTGCATATTTCAGATTCACTTCCTGGAACAACTAACAACCAATCCACCAGACACACTGAAAATATCTGATATCACACCATGTGATTTGGCAAAGATTTTTATCTGTGTTTGTCATATTCAAAGCAATGGTGGAAGAAATGTTTGAAATGCAAGGCGTCACTCGGAGTGTCATCACTGGCAGTGCAGTGTAAGGGTGGGTGTGTGAACATTTCATACTGTGCTCACTCAAACTGTTAGAAGCAACAAGGGAAACAGTTACAGAATCTGCTCACGGCAAACATGGATTCTGGAAAGCAAAATCTGCAAACAGCACAGCGCAACACTTTATTGCTGCAGCTTTCCCAGTCTATATTCCTCAGGAAAATATCACCAATCTGCATTGCACTGCAGTGTTATACAGTGACAGACCTGTCCCCACCAGTACTGTACGCAGGGTTGTACAGTGACAGACCTGTCCCCACCAGTTCTGTGCACCTGTGTTATACAGTGACAGACCTGTCCCCACCAGTACTGTACCCCTGTGTTACACAGTGACAGATCCATTCCCACCAGTACTGCAACCCAGTGTTATACAGCAACAGACCCATCCCCACCAGTACTGTAGCCCAGTATTATACAGTAACAGACCCATCACCACCAGTACTGTACCCCAGTGTTATACAGTGACCAACCTGTCCCCACCAGTACTATACTCGTGTTATATAGCGACGGAACTGTCCCCCACCAATACTGTATCCCTGTATTATACAACGTCAGACCAGTCCCCACCAGTACTGTTCCCCAGTGTTTTACAGCGACAGACCTGTCCCCATCAGTACTTTACCCAAGTGTTATACAACATTTTTCATAATTTTAAATTTATTGGATTGTGCCTCAATGCTGATACATATTTACTGCAAGGCAAGCTCTCAGTTGCAAATGCTAATTGATAAAACCTCTCCTGAGTTGGAATGAAGCTTGATATTATACTCATCTGTTGAATGACATTACAGTGCTGCAGCAGCCCACACGCCATTTACAGCTGCAGTCTGTCAGAAGGTAGTAGATACCAACAGATTCTGTGTTTGGCATAGCAGGTGTTCACCAGCTGAGGTTGCTGGCCCTGGTCTACCTCTCGGAATTGAGCAACACCCTCAAGGAAGATGTTGGGAGCACCGACTGGAATTCCAGATGTGTGCACCAGTCAGGTGATGCTCTGCGTGGGGACTGCAGTTTTATGTCAGCTTAGTGCAGATGAATGCATTGCAAGATGGGGCAGTCAGTGATATAAGCTTTGTATCGAATGCTAAGCTGAGACCGCATATAAAAAGGCCATTCTGCCTCTCACGCTTATGATGACTCTAAGTGTTCTATTCCTTTCATCCCACTCACCTGCTCGAACCCCATGGCCCTGCTTTCTCCCTCCCCCTCAAGTATTTTTCCAATACTTGTTTGAAAATGATTAAATCTGCTTGTGCTATCCTTGCAGGAAGCTCACTTCTGATCATAACAGCTCACTGTGTAATGCTCTGTGTTGTGTACAGCTTTTCCTAATGTGATTTATGCACATTATTTTTACTGCTTCACATCCCACTCATGGGGCTAAGGTACACAGTAAGCTTGAGGACTAGGAGAGGAAACCAGACGGAATTTGAGGCTGGAATCTTTGCTTTCAACTTGAGAGGAAAAGAGGGATCAAAGTGTTAAACTTCCTACAGCCAGCTGCTGAATGTGGAGACCAGAGTCAATATTTTCTCAATTTTAGATTCATTCACAAAGTGAGACTTCACAAGCGTACAGCTCCTGACCCTACAACCTAACACCAGTGCCATTAAGTGATTTTTTTTTTAGCCCTGAACGAATGAAATGGGTGGTACAATCCAACATTCACGAAACAAAAGCTTTAAAAGGAAATCTTTAAATTAAAAGTAAAATGTCGTTAGAAGGGTCGATAGTACTCCCCAAACTGCTATTCCTGCCTTGGTAAGGGGCGTGGAATCAACATCACAACAAAACCAAACATTTTAAAGCAAACTTATTATTAAAATATAATTTTGGGGAGTAGGCTTACCCTCCAAACCCAGGGGATAGAAGGAGGCGTTTCTTCACACTGTTTTGAATACAGATTAAGCAATGAGCTAGTTGATTATCCCCTTCAAGGGGGTTCTGTGACAAGCGTACAAATTTTAAAAGTAAACCTATGAAATGTACATCAAAATATCAGCTTGAGGGGAGAATATTTATCCCAGCAAGCACGTGTGACAATCACTAGTCACAGCAGATGTCTCTACCTGTTTAACATACCAATAAAGTGACTTGATGACTCTATGATCAATAGCCAAATTAACTAATAAAACTAATTTGACTTGTAAAAGCTCTTTAAGAGACACTGCAAAACAAATCAATTGTCAGTGGAAACTTACAAAATATAACTTAAAATTGGCTTTAATGCTGAGCAGGTAAACAGTGGCAAACAGTCATAAAAAGGAGTATCTATTTGCATATGCTCAGGTCATTATCAAGATATTTTCAAACCAACCTGTTCAGAAATATCATTACACAGTTTTAGAGTTGGGGGGATTTGAATCCAAGGCTTCCTGGCACAGGTTGCTATCAAAAGGTTACATGGTTAGTAAGTTTGCAGATGAGACCAAGCTTGGTGGAAAAGTGGACAGTGAAGAAAGTTATTCAAGAGAACAAGGGAATCTTGATCATCCGGACCAGCAGGCCAAAGAATGACAGATGGAGTTTTATTCAGATAATGTGAGGTGTTGCATTTTGGTAAAACTAAACAAGGCCGGACTTACACAATCAATGGTAAGGCCCTGGGGAGAGTCATTGAATAGAGACACCTAGGGGTGCAGGTACATAGTTCCTTGAATGTGGTGTCACAAGTAGACAGACTGGTGAAGAAGATGTTTTGTAAGCTTGCCTTCAACAGACAAAGCATTGAGTACAGAGAGTCATAGAGTCAGACAGCAGAGAAACAGACGCTTCTGCCCAACATATCCATGCCAACCAGGTTTCCTAAACTGAACTAGGCCCATTTGCCTGTGTTAAGTCCATATCCCTCTAACCCTTTCCTATTCATGTACCCTGTTGAACTATTTTTCAAATATTGTAATTGTACTTGCCTCTACCACTTTCTCTGGTAGCTCATTCCATATACACACCACCCACTGCTGTAAACATAGTCCTTCAGGTCCCTTTTAAATCTTTCCCCTTTTCATCTTAAGCCTATGCCTTATAATTTTGGACTCTACTACCCTGGGGAAAAAACCTTGTCTATTTACCCTACCCATGCCCCTCATGATTTTATAAACCTCGATAAGGTCACCCCTCAGCCTCCTACGCATCAGTGAAAAAAGTCCCACCTGTTCTAGTCTCTACTTATAAGTCAAATTTTCCATATAATGTCTTTGTAAATCTTTTTTGCATTCTTTTAATAACAGCCTACCTATGGCAGGGTGACCAGAACTGTATACAGTAGTCCAAATGTAGTATCACTGAAGTCTTGTACAGCCCGAACATAATGTCCCAACCCCTATACTCAATCCTCTGACCGGTGAAGGCAAGTGTGCCAAACATCTTCACCAGCCTGTCTACCAGTGATGCCACTTGCAAGGAACTATGTATTTTTAACCCTAGGTCTCTCTGTTCGACAATAACCAGATAAACTGCTTTCTTGGCATTAGTTGAGAGACCAACTCTGCTGCTGTTCTTCAATTGACTACAGGATGTTGAAGGTGTGAAAGAGCAGACAGGAACGTTGGTTTAATACCTTAGTTAACACTCCCTCAGTGGTGGCACTGGGAATGTCGGACTGGAGCACTGGCCTCATGTCTCTGGTGTGGGAACTGAATGTGTAGTCCCCAGAATCAGAGACATGAGAGCTGCACAGTGAGTCAAACAGAGACCAGGACGTTCAGTGGGAAATGGTGTATCCAATGTGAAGGAAAGACAGTGAGTGAGAAGGCAGGTAGCACACTGAGGTTCAAAGCTGAGGACAGATGGGAGAAATTTCAGCGGAGCATTGATTAGCAGGACCGAGAAAATACACCGTGGTGTACATAACAACACAAGAATATGCATTCCCACTCAGAGATATTGCATAATAGGTACAATCAGGCTTCACGTTTATTTAGCTGTTCCTTCAGAGGGAAGTGAATAATCTGAGGAAACACAGATAAGGTAAGGTAAAATGGTTGGTCAGAAATCCTGGTCAGGGATGGCATGATGGCACAGAGGAGGGGTGGTACCGTGGCTCAGTGGTTAGCACTGCTGCCTCACAGCAGCAGGGACCTGGGTTCGATTTCAGCCTCAGGTGACTTTCTCCCCATATCTGCTTGGGTTTCCTCTGGGTCCTCCAGTTCCCTCCCTTAATCCAAAGATGTGCAGGTTAGGTGGATTGGCCATGCTAAATTGTCCTCTAATGTTCAGGGATGCGCAGGCTAGGTGGGTTAACTAAGGTAAATGTGGGGTTACAGGGATAGGATGGGATGCTCTTTGGAGGGTTGGTGCAGATGGGCTGAATGGCCTCTATTTGCACTGTAGGGATTCTATGAGAAGGTCTGACCTTTGATTTTAACTAATGAGATTCCTATCATGGATTATGTTTGCAGGATTGTAGACACACCACTCTGTTTGAAATCTCCCCACCCCACCCCTCCCAAAACTAAGATTCTCAACTCAATTAAGGAGAAGTCTACATTGCACACAACTGTGGGTAGCATGTTGTTACAGTCTATTCACACAGAGAGGAATAGCTGAAGACTGTCTCTAGTGCCTGTAGGCATTTACCAGCACTGGGTGATTAGAAGGACATCAGTAGTTTAGCTCTTTCTCAAAAGCTAAAGCACGATTTGGTGGCTTGTCCCCAACTCCCACACCCTCCCCCGGAATCAGCCTGATCAAAGATTGATGCAGGAAAGTACTAAATAATCACTGGCCCATCCAGGGAACTCTGGTAAATAGAGATCAGGGCACATCTTTTTCTCTCACAATTTGTTTGTCAAATTCTGTTCTCTATGAAGCAGTGGAGTTTATTTAAGGAAGAATGAGATGATTGTTTGATGGACAAGGGAGAGAGAGATTAAAAAGTTCAGACAGGGAAGTGGAGCTGATGAGGTCAGCCGCGATCTTGGTAAATGACTGAGCAAGCTCAAGGGGTCAAATGTCAATAAAGTGTGAAGCTGGAAAAAGCACAGCAAGTCAACCAGCATCAGAGGAGCAGGGGGGTCTGCGTTTCAGGTCAATTCTCTTCCTCCTCGGATGCTGCCTGACCTGCTGTGCTTTTTCCAGCTCCATACTTTATTGACTCTGACTCTCCAGTATCTGCCGTCCTCACTATCTCCAAGGGGTCAAATGGCCTACTGCTCTTCAGTCCTATGTTACTAACCTGAACGTATGTTATGTCTGTAACACCCTAAAATGCTTCCAATGAATATTGTGAGAATCTGTTATCAGACTGGGCATGGACTAGATGCCAATGGTTTAACACACAAAGGTCAATTTTACAGAGTGGTTTAAAGGAGGAGACAGATGCAGAGAGATTTAGAATGGAATTCTGGAGCTTGGCACCAGGGAGCTGAAGGCAGGGCCACCAAAGATAGAAAAACAAAACCAGGGATTTATGAGTGATTTGCAAAATGTAAAGTAGCTGGAAAAAAAACTTGATTTGGAGGTGCCGGTGTTGGGCTGAATTGGACAAGGTCAAAAATCACACGACACCAGGATATAATCGAACAGGCTTATTTGAAAACACAAGCTTTCAGAGCACTGCTCCTTTGTTAGTTGTTACTGACTAATACTTGATGAAGGAACAGTGTTCTGAAAGCTTGTGTTTTCAAATAAACCTGTTGAAAAAGAACTGAGGAAGGTGAGAGAATGTTTTTGATTCAATTAGTTGTCTTGATCTGGAATGTGCTGCCAGAAAGGATGGTGAATGCATGTTCAATCCATCAAAGGTAAATTAGATAAATACTTAAAAAGGAGGAAGATGGAGGGCTAAGGGGAAAGAGTGGGGGAGTGGGATTAATTAGAAAGCTCTTTCACAGAGCTGGATGTAACATGGGCCATATAGAGTCAGAGAGTCAGCGTCATACAGTACCCTTCTGTCCAACTGTCTGACCCGCACTGATCAGACATCCCAATCTGACTTAGTCCCATTTGCTGGCATTTGATCCATATCCCTATAAACCCTTTCTATTCCTATACTCA
Source organism: Chiloscyllium plagiosum (assembly GCF_004010195.1). Lineage (NCBI taxonomy): Eukaryota > Metazoa > Chordata > Chondrichthyes > Orectolobiformes > Hemiscylliidae > Chiloscyllium > Chiloscyllium plagiosum. The sequence goes on from NC_057740.1 coordinate 43,001,694, forward strand.
TCCAGATGCCTTTTAAATGTTGTAAGTGTACCCTCCTCCACCACTTCCTTGTTCCATACACGCACCACCTTCTCCATGAAAACGTTCCCCCTCAGGCCCTTTTCAAATCCACCCCCCTCACCTTAAACTGATGCCTTCTAGTTATGGACTCCCACACCCTCAGAAAAAGACCTGGACTATTCACTCAATCTCCTGCACTGTATCATTCCTGTATGGTGTTGCATATCAATGTTACATATTAATATCAATGCACTCTGTGAAATGTAATATCATTAACACATCACTCACTGTCAAAAGCAATATACAGAAAAATGGAACATGCATTTCTACAATATCTCAACACAGCCTTTGTATATCCGAAACTTCCACACAGTCGCTGAATTAGTTTTGAGCCAAAGGCAATTACAACAACAAGTTTGCACACAGCAAGATCCCGTGAACACAAATGAAACATACGAGCAGTTAACAATAGCACTAACAAAAGCACGCCAAGCACCACAATTCATCAGGGTGTGACGGTGTGGATGTAGATTGGATGCTCCCCTGGCTGGTGAATCTAAATCCTGGGAACACAAGATAAGGGGTAGATTATTTAAGGCTAAGATGAAGAGGAATTTCTTTACTCAGAGTTTGGTGAATCTTTACCGAAAGGCTGTGGAAACACAATCATTGAGCAGGTTCAGGGCAGAAATTCTTAGATTTCTGTAGACTAATGACATAAGGGATGTAGAGACAGTGGGAGAAAGTGACACTGAGGTAAATGATCAGTCATGATCTCATTGAATGGAGCAACCAGCTCAATGGGCTGAATGGCCTACCTCTGTTCCTATATCCATTTTTATAGGCTTCCTTTTGAAAACAGCAACATTGTGGTAACCATATATGGAACCTTGATTTGGCCACACTTAACTAAACACAGTTCCAGTCTCCATTTTAAAATAAGAATATAAACACACTAGAAGAAATGCAGAAATGATTTACAGACTTTTTGCCAGAGGTTATAATCATCAAGAAGAGGTTGAATACAGTTGAGGTTGAGGTTGCTTTCTCTAGAAAGGTGGGTGGTACATTGGCCCATACTGCTGAGGGGGCAGCTTCAATTCTATCCTTGGGTGACCGTCTGTGGAGTTTGCATGTTCTCCTGTTTCTGCCAGGTGTTCTGGTTGCCTTCCCCAATTCAAAGCTGTGCAGATTAGGAAGATTGGCCATGCTAAATTATTGGTAGTGTCTGAGGATGTGCAGGCTTGGTAAATGTGGGTTATAGGGATTGAGTAGGATGCTGTGCAGAGGGCTAGTGGAGATTCAATGGGCTGAATAGCCTCTTTCTGCACTATAGGGATTCCATGAAAAAGAAATGATTAAGGAGAGATCTAACAGATTATGAAAGGGATCAATCATGTGGATATTAAAATGAATTAGGGGTGAAGTAAGCCATTCACCTAGATCACGTTGATCTATTTTTATTTTGAATGCAACATTCCTATCTAAACCCGACAACCCTGAAACATCAGGAATCTACTTGCCTCTGTCTTTAAATACCTTCAAAGAGCCCACCTCCACTGCTTTCTGAGGCAGAGTTCCAACGTCACAGATACCTCAGGGAAACTATTCCTCATCTCTGTCCCAAAAGGGCAAGCTCTAATTTTAAAACAGTGTCCCCTGGTTCTGGCCTAACTCACAAGAGGAAACATTCTTTCCAGGTTTACCCTGCAGACACAGAGACAATGTTTCTCACAGGGAAGAAGAGCATGGGGAAACACAATATAATCACCAAGAAATCAAATAAACAATTTTGAATACACTCCTTTTACAAAAGAATGATAAGATTATGGAATGTGTTGTTCAGGAAATGGTTTAGTACACAGCCCAAATACATTTATAGTGATAGATCTAACAGAGATTTTCAAAACCATGACTGAACAGGACAGAGTAGATAGGGAGAAACTGTTCAGGAAAGGGACAAGAACGAAAGTGCGTAGATTTGAAGAGATCTGCAAAAAAAGCAAAGGTGAAGTGAGAAAAATCTTTTTCACTAGGCAAGTAGTTAGGGTCTGGAATGCACTGCCTGGGAATGTGGGGGAGGCAGGTTCAGTTGAGGCATTCAAGAGGGGCACTGGGTGATTACAGGAAGTCCCCAGGTTATGAACGAGTTCCGTTTTTTTCGACTGTTCGTAAACCGAATTTGTGTGTAAATTGGAACAGATACGGCTAATTAATCTGCCCATTCGTTAGAACGAAATATTGTGCGTAACTCGGATTTTTAAAGATTATTTTTAAAAATGAGAAGCTGGAGGTTGGTTCGTTAGTACAGGACATTCATATCCCAGGGACTTCCTGTATTTAAATAAAAGTCATGTGCAAAGGTATGGGGGAAGAAAGAAGATTGGCAAGAGATAATGATGCTCATTTCTAAGCAGGTGCAGATACAATGAACTGAACAGAAGCAGGCCATTTGGCCCATCGAGTCCACACCAATCCTCCTAACAGCATCCCATCCAGACCCACCTCCTACGCAATCCCTGTAATATTGCATATCCATGGCTAATCCACCTAACCTATACATCACTGGGCAATATGGGCAATTTCCCATGGCCAATCCACCTAACCTGCACATCTTTGGACTGTGGGAGGGAACCACAGCACCCAAAGGAAACCCATGCAGACACAGGGAGAATGTGCAAATTCATCACAGTCACCCGAGGGTGGAATCGAACCCGGGTCCTTGGCGCTGTGTGGCAGCAGTGCTAACCACTGAGCCACCATGACACCCCACGTCTGTGATTCTGTGAAGCTAGATAAACGTAGGAGAGAAAAGAGTAGAAGAATAGAATATATGGGTTGGTTGGGAGGGGGCTGGTATAGAGTATCAGAATTCCTGATTCCTGATGCAGGGCTCCTGCCTGAAAAGTTGATTCTCCTGCTCCTCGGATGCTGCCCAACCTGCTGTGCTTTTCCAGCACCACACTCTTGACTCTAATCTCCAGCATCTGCAGTATAGAGTATAGCAGGAACAAACTGGTGCTATGTAATGCCAACAATCTTTGGTGATTCTTGAGGGAAGAACACTGGGAGGGTGTTCATGTTCTGTTTCAAATTGCTCCTTTTGAATACATTTGATTTGATGCAAAGACAGCAGCCAGCATTTCTGCCACATCAGCCACAGATTGTGAACGAGCTCCAACCTTGCACTGGGGCTTCTCTCAGGAAGGCAGGCGTTAGTAACTGAGGTACCAAATGCTGCAGTCACTGACAACACCACGTAGTAGCATTGCATTTTAGGAAGAAAATGTTGCAAACTCTTTCATGCAAGGTCAAGAAGAAAGGACAATAAAAAGAAACAATGAGTTTGTCAGACCCTGGGAAAGACAGTTGGAATGAAAGACAGTGTGGGAAGGGTGAGGTGCAGAGGATCAAAGGTTGTGCATATTGAATATTTTGAAAAGGACAGATCACAGTTAATGCAACAGTCAGTGGAGGCCTTGATTTACTTAATATAGAGCTATCAAGGTATACAGCATGGAAACAGACCCTTTGGCCCAACTTGTCCATTCCAACTAGGTTTCCTAATCTGAACTAGTCTCATTTGCTTCCTTGCACCTGTCCAAATGTCTCCTAATTGTTGTAATTGTACCCTCCCCTACTACTTTGTCCAGCAGTTCAGTCCACACACACACACCACCCTCTGCGTGAAAAAGTTGTCCCTCAGTCTTTTTTAAATATTTCCTCTTTCACCTTTAAGATTAGATTCCCTACAGTGTAGAAACAGGCCCTTTGCCCCAACAAGCCCACACTGACCCTCCAAAGAGTAACCCACCCCCCTCTGACTAATGCTCCTAACAACTATGGACAATTTAGCATGGTCAATTCACCTAACCTGCACATATTTAGAATGTGGGAGGAAACTGCAGCACCCGGAGCAAATCCAAGCAGACATGGGGAGAATGTGCAAACTCCATACAGACAGCTGCCCGAGGCTGGAATTGAACTTGGGACCCTGGCGCTGTGAAGCAGCAGTGCTACCCACTGAGCCACCTATGCCTTCTAGCTTTAAACTCTTCTGTCTGGAGAAAAGACCTTGGCTGTTCACCCTATTCATCCCCACATGATTTTATAAACTTCTTTAAAGGTCACCCGTCAGCCTCCTATGTTCCAGGGAAATAAGCCCCAGCCTTGGGGTGGCATAGTGGTTCAGTGGTTAGCACTCCTGCTTCACAGCACCAGGGACCCAGGTTCAATTCCAGCCTTGGGTGACTGTCTGTGTGGAGTTTACACGTTCTCCCCGTGTCTGCGTGGGTTTCTTCCGGGTGCTCCGCTTTCCTTCCACAGTCCAAAGATGTACAGGTCAGGTGAATTGGCCATGCTTAATTGCTCAAAGTGTTAGGTGCTTTACACAGAGGGAGATGGGTCTGGGTGGGTTACTCTTCGGAGGGTTGGTGTGGACTTGTTGGGCTGAAGGGCATGTTTCCACACTGTAGGTAATCTATCCAGCCCAATATCCTGATAACGTGTGATCATGTACAAGGGAAGTAAACACAGGAACATAGTAACAAGAGGAGACCACTTAGCCCCTTGAGTCCATTTAATTAGAAGATACTACTTTTTCTAAATTTCCCTCACCCTCATCCTCCCTTCCCCTTCCCCCACACCCACCATCACAAATTTTCTCTCTACTGACCCAGTCACCTCACTCAGCACCTTAAACAGATAAATCAGATAACTTTGTGATCCTCTAAGCTGAAGGGAGTACAAATCTAGCCAAAGAACCTGGTCCTCTTCATTCCACTCAATTACTCCAGGATCATTCTAGTCAATCTTCTCTAAGGCCTATGACCTCTCCCTGAGGCTATGCCTAGAAATGTCTCCCAGATACTGGTTTAGCTTTACAAAATGGGAATATCTCTTGCACCCTGTTATATTGAATAAAACTACATGACATGGACAGTAATAAGGTGGAACCCCATCACCTGAAGAATATATCAGGTGCAGAATAAGTTTCTGTGGGACAGTCCACAACTCTCATTCCAATGGGGCCAGGGGACATTTCTATGGTTTATTTACCAATGGGAGTGCATCAGTTAATGGCTAGTGTAAAATTCCTTTCTGCTTTCTATTAACGAACTCATCAACTCAGTTCTTTGACCGAAGCAGTGATGCAGCTGTAACAGCAGGCTGAAGGATTCCGTTTGCTGCATTAATGTAAGGCGAATCTTTCAAAGTCCCTATGCAACCATTTGAGACATTGTGTGCAGCCAACGGAAATCACAAAATGGGAGCAGTGCACCTGAGATTTTGTCACATGTGGCAGTAAACTGCGGTCTCCCACTGATAGAGCAGGGAGAGTGAGTGCTGGTCAACTTCATCCTGAGAACTGTGTCAAGAGTAAACACTGCTCATCAGGAATGGGAGGGGGGGTTGAGGGCTAGGCGAAAAGGAGGGATCGAGAGGCAGAGGAGAAGGAGGGATCGAGGGATAAGGGGAAAATGTGGATGAGTTAGATTGAGAGATGCAGGGAGCAGGAGGGCAGTATGAAATTGGGAAGAATAATGGATTGAGGGATATGGAGAAGGAGCAGAATGGGGGAACACAGGGAAAAAGTGGGATTGAAGGGTACAGGGAGAAAGTGGAGGAGTGGTGGGAGGGATATGGCAAGAAGGTGGGATTTGGGGAGAAAGGTTGGGGAGAGAGGTGTAAATAAGATTTGATGGGATGAC